>NC_044504.1:6618340-6700840 GCF_902362185.1 Chanos chanos
TCTGTGGCAGGGCTGGGTTGTGTGTGCTGTGAGTGTGCGGTGTGTGTCTCGGCGGGTAGGAGATCTTTTTAATCCCTGCGGTTAAACACTCATTTCACTGACTGAGGTCTTTAACCAAGTCTGACTGCATGCTACACTCACTAAAATCTCACAGTCCAACAGGAGCCTCACCAGCCCTCCCTCTCACAGCTGGTGAGATCTTTGACTGCTTACTTATGAATTTTCTCACAAATGCTATTGTTTACTGTACAGAGATAACTGTCTTGTTAAGCACATATTTTGCTGTAATGCTGATACTGGTAGACACTGGTAAATGTAATTACATTATAAAAAAATCACATTACTATAGAGTACTCTGTGATATGAAGCCATTCATTATAGTGTGCTATTCATACTTGAAAGCAAGCTATTATAGTAATGAAATGTGTGTGCGTGTGTGTATGTGTGTGTGTGTGTGTGTGTTTGTTTGTGTGTGTGTGTGAGTATGTGTGTGTGTGTGTGTGTGTGTTTATGTGTGTGTGTGCGTGTCTGTGTGCATGTGCGTGTGAGTAAGTGCATTTGTGTGTGTCTGTACCCATCTGAATGAAGTCTGAAGTGATTGTGTGTGTTGTGCTCTATGGAGACTCTCCACTGTATTTTGGGTTGGAGTCCACTGTGTAACGATAAGAGGCTTAGGGACCCTAGGGTTTAGCTAAGTCCGCTGTCCTACTAGTTTCATTGTTTGGTCTGGCACGGCCAATCAATTGCTTCGCTCCTAGCAACGCTAAAGCCCAACAGCCAATGAGAGATCAGTCCTTTAGCACCTCAGACTGCCCTTCAAATTAAGTCCTCATACCCTCCTCAACGACCCTCAAAATTAAAAAAAAAAAAAAAGAAAAAAAAGAAAATTAATTTCAGAAACAAAAAAACAAAAAGATTTTTAGGAGCCTTATTGAACCTTCACAGGCAGATTATCACCCGGTAAAAATACCCCTGAGTTTGTTGTCTTTAAAAGTCGATATGATGGCATTAAGCCAGTAAGCACACAGAACTGCTGTCATTCGGCTCACTCTCACACTTTCTCTCCGATAGAAACACAGAAACAGAGTCTGTCTGAATGCATCTTTGGTTTATGTTATCATGACAATCAGTTTTCAGTTTATCTTCCACATTAATAAACCAATATAGAAATGCAACGTTAAATTTACATTCAACATTGGTCATTGACATTTCATGTGTTTATATATATATATATATATAAACATACAGGTGAACGTGTTATTGTAAGTGTCAGATTTGGCATAAATCGTGATGAAATATGAAACATGTTGTGCCGTGATAAAAGGAGACAATTTTCATGTTAATTTTTTAAATGCTTTAAAGCCCTGCGTGGTTGCGCTGGATCTGTCTGCTTCTCACTTCTGCCCAGGAAGTCTGTTCTATTTTAACATAAGGCATTTTCCATAGCTGTTGCCCTTTTGGTCGGCCAGAAATAATAAATCCAGAAAAATAGTGAATTCACACTGATGCGAAGCTGCATTGTTTTTAAACCCAGCTCTGGCCGCATTCCTGTCGAGGGTGTGACCCATTATTTTGCTCTGGAAACAGTCCGTGAGCGTGAACCAAAGGGAAAATGTCTATCGACTTTACAAAACAAAGTTTTGGTGGACAAAGCTTTCATTTCATATCAATTCATTCGAATGAAAAATCGTCTTTTCAGCGCTTGATTTACGATCAATCAGCTTTGTTTCCTTATCTGGGCTTGACTGTCTGGAGCCCCACAGCTGTGGTATCATCTGTTTGTTTGTGGGTTAGTTTGTTGAGTAGTGGTGTGTTTTCACTCTCTGTGGGACCATGGCATTGCTATCCCTGTAACTGAATCCGATGCCCTTCTGAGAGTCCTTCAGCCGAGCGCTGGGCTGTTAGCCGTCAGACCAGTGCTCTCAACTCTCATTTCCATTCAGAGACTCCGGCACCAAGGCGAACCCGTGGGATGCCACGTGTGGAAGTGAACTTGATGGATTGTTTGGCTTTGTTGTTTACATGGTTGAATGAGTGTGTTTGTGTTGTGTGTGTGTGTATGTGTGTGTGTGTGTGTGTGTGTGTGTGTTTGTTTGTGCATGTTTAGCCCTCTCTGATATGAATTATTCATGTCTTCAATTATTCAAAACTAAGGCCACTGAATTATTCTGTCAAGGTATGTGTGTACTTGTGAGTGCGTGTGTGTGTGCGCGTGTGTGTGTGTGTGTGTGTGTGTGTGTGTGTGTGTGTGGGTCTGTGAAAGGTAAATGTGATGTTTGTACTTCCGCTACATTTCATACCCCTTGTTTCAACCCCCCCCCCCCCCCCTCCCACCCCCCTTTGCTCTCTCACTCTCTCTCTCTCTCTCTCTGTGGAGGACTGTCTCTTACCTTGTTTGGTGCTCTGTAATGTGAAGTATGATGGTTAGTTAAAATTTATATAAGTGAAGATGTACTGCCCTCAAGTCTCTTTCCACACAATCATCTACAACTACAGTTCCCATGAGGCCTTGCATACCTGCCCTTTGCCCACACCTTGTTTGGCAGATCTCAGCATATAGTGTGTGTGTGTTTGTGTGTGTGTGTGTGTGTGTGTGTGTGTGTGTGTGTATGTCTGTGTGTGCACGCGTGCATGTGTGTGCATGTGTTTACTAATTTAAAGAGGGACTGGCATGGTGTTTGTTCCTCTTTTTTCATTTGCTCCCAAAGGAATCTGCAACCTATCACCTGATAGCAAAGAGGAATATAGATAAGAGAGAGATGGAAAGAGAGAGAGAGAGAGACTAGGTCTGTAGACACACACACACACACACACACCACACACATATTCTCTCTTGTCTGTGGAGATTATGTGGGATTACTGTAAAGTTAATCTGCTGAATTAGGGCACTTCATGTAATTGAAGTAATGGGAAGATTGATCTGATTTTAAATTAAGGTAAACAGGGACTTCAGTTTTACTAGCCAATGAAAAATTCTCTCTTTCTCACTCTCTCTGTTACTCACACACAGACATATACACATGTGTATACTCTCACACATACATGCTCACACACAATTACCCATTTTACTACTTAGTGCAGAAAAATTTAGTGCAGAAAAAAAACCAAGACCCGTTTTCTTGCCGCCCGAAAATAAGACAGACTGGACCACCACAGAAGAACACCATTAGGCATTGTTGCCATGGAAATGCAGTTATTACTGAGTTTTAAAAACGAAACAGTTTCAAACAACCCTGTTGAGTAGTTCTTAACAGTAAGTGCTACACCCTTCCAACCAACTGAGACCTGGTAGTGGTTCTTTGTAGCTCTTTAGAAAGTGCCTATAGGCTGGTACTGCAATGCTGGTGTGATGTCGAAACAGAAGGACTAGAGCTGCCACTAGACATCTTGATTTTTATTGGGTTGGTTTTTATTGGGTTGATTTTTATTGGGTTGGTTTCTAAAAATAAATGGGCTTCTGAAAATATCAAAACTTTTTTTGTTCTGTAAAATGCAGTTCTGATATTTTCTAACTTTTCTTGTAGAGTAGAATATGGCCACTGAGCCATACAGGAAGCGCACACACACACACGCACACACACACACACACACACACACACACACATGCACTCATGCACACACACACACACACACATGCACACACACACACACACACACACACACACACACACACACACACACAAGCACTCGCACACACACAAACACACACACACATGCGCACACACACGCACACGCACTCATGCACACACACATGCACACACACACACACACACACACACACACACACATACACACATACACACACACACACGCAGTACCCTCAACCTTCCTGACTGAAAGAAAGCGCTTAAAAAAAGACTTTTGTTCTTGCATTCATCTCTGGTTCTCAGTGTTGAACCACTGTGAGGAGCAGGGGGTGATGAATTACCCTTTGCGGCCCCACATTCCTGCTCCTGTGACTGGGACGTCCTGCGTGTTCAGGCCCTGGGTATGGGCCCGGTTTGTCTGGGCCTTCAGGTAGCTGTGACTGTGCAGACTGAGGACCCGATATGACAGTGTTTTACTTTAAAATGAATTAGAGGAAAAGGGCGGAGGGTAGCGGTTGGAGAGCCAAAGAACATTCTCACACTCCTTTACTGTTCTTTTTTTTCCTGTCTTTCTTTTATTTTTCAACTGGAATGTATAGCTCTCTTTGTTTTGAGTGAAACAAACAACTCACACACGCTCAGACACACACATATGTGCATGCATGCTGTAGGCATACAGAGTGTTAAGTGCAGTTTAACGACACATTTCCCTAATGGTTTCACATCTCTCTCTCTCTCTCTCTCTCTCCTCTCTCTTTCTCTTGCTCTCTCTCTCTCACTCTTGCTCTCTCTCTCTCTCCTCTCTCTCTCTCTCTCTCTCTCCTCTCTCTCTCTCACTCTTGCTCTCTCTCTCCCTCTCACATACAAAAGCACCTTTACAGTGCTGCTGTGCTGGGCGTTTCTTTTGTTCTCCTCTGTGAATGCACTCAAAGCATTACAGTTTTTCTGTTGCCCTTTCATGCAAGTGAGTGTGTGTGTGTGCGTGTGTGCATGTGCGTGCATGTGCGTGCGTGTGCGTGTGTGCATGTATGCGCGCGCGCGTGTGTGTGTGTGTGTGTGCGCTTATGTGTATTTGTGTGCCTGTGCATGTATGTGTGTGTGTGTGTGTGTGTGTGTGTGTGTGCGTGTGTGTGTGCGTGTGTGTGCGTGTGTGCGCTTATGTGTACGTGTGTGTGTGTGTGTGTGTGTGTGTATGTGTCTGTGTGTGTGTGTGAGTGTGAGTGTGTGTGTGTACGTTTGTGTTCATGTGTATGTATGTGAATTTGTGCACATGTGTGTGTGTGTGTGGTTTGTATGTGAGTGAGTGTGTGCGTGTGTGTATGTGTGTGTGTGTGTGTGTGTGTGTCTCTGATGCTCTAGGTTAATGCCTCTCTAAGCGTAAGGATCTGGTTCAGCGTGGCATGGCTTTTATGAGGGCCTGCTGTCTATTGTAACCTAAAGTCATTAAAAGCCCCTCACCCACCCCACTGTGATTTTAACCTTTAACCCTCTGACCTCATGACCTCATTAATAGGATTTACAGGCCCTAAGTGTAGGGTTTCCTCTTGTAGGATTAAAAGCAAACCCTCTTTTGTGTAAGCATGCATGTGGGTGTGTGCATATGTGTATACATGCATGTATATACATACATACACACACACACACTCACACACACATATATATATACACACACATACATACATATATATTTACACACACACATATATCTATATATATATATATATATATATATATATATATTTGTGTGTGTTTCTCTAACCCACATAAGATTCCCTGTCTCTTACTGCTCAGTTCAGATCAATTGCATCACTTTTTTCTTCAAGCTCTGTTTCATTAGCCTTATTCTGCATAGATGAAATTCCACATAACCAGACAGAGGGCTGGATTTAGCCTTTCATGTCTCTACATTTCCTTTCCAACCAATTATTTTCTCCTCCTTTGTACCTTTGCGCCTTTCCTCATTCTGTTTTTTTTTTCGAGGCAGTTTTCCATCATTATTGTGACTGTGTTATGGCTGTCATCTCTGCCCAGTGCAAATGAGTCTTTTCCACTCAGCAGATGAAAGGCTATAGCCTCAGTTCAAACCCCATTATCATACAGACAGCAATGAATTCCCGCCTCTAATCAGAGAAACCGGGCAAACAAACAAATGAACGTCTAGGCCTGAAACGGATACTTAAAGAGCAGAAAAAAAAGGAAAAATCCATTACCTGGGTTGGCGTATTATTCGCGAAAGAACTATAATCTTCAACTCTCAGCATTCTGCATCGCATTATCAAACTGTTTATGCTGAAACCCCGCCCCCTTCCCTTCACCTTTTAAAGCTCTGATAGGCTGATTTGTGCCGTCTCATCATGCGTATTAAAATGCATGTGAGCTGGAGGTGTCTGTCAACTGTATGTGCTTATTATGGCAGTCTCGCAGCTGTCGCTCTGCATTAGCGCCCGTGGAAGGTTTGGAGAAATTCACCAACGCTCACAAACAACCTCTTGAATATTCGTATTTATTTATTTATTTTTATATTTGTTTATTTATTTATTTACTTCTCAGGAATAAAGCAGGCACTTGAGCATTAGCATCCTTTATCCCTGAAAAACCCCTGCAAATTTGTACCATGTGTGTGCTTATGCTTGTGTGTGTGTGTGTGTGTGTATGTGTATGTGTATGTGTATGTGTATGTGTATGTGTATGTGTATGTGTATGTGTGTGTGTGTGTGTGTGTGTGTGTGTTTACTTCTGAAACTCCCTGTAGAGGTTTTTGAAGGACATGCAATAAACACCACACTGTCTCCCTTCTCCTCGCAGGATGATAACTGGGGTGAAACCACCACTGCCGTCACAGGGACGTCAGACCACAGCCTGTCCCAGGAGGACCTGGTGGACTTCAGTAAGGAGGAGACGGAGGGCTCTGTTGGGAAGCTGGGATGCCAGCGTTTCATTCCCCTGGCTCTGACTCTAATCTTGGGTCTGCTGGTCCTAGTCACCCCCTTGGCTTTCCTGGTTCTCCCTCAGCTGCTGTGGCCCGAGCAGCTGCAGGCCTGCGGCACGGCGTGCGAAGGCCTCTTCCTCTCGCTGGCCTTTAAGCTCCTCATCCTCCTGCTGGCAGGGTGGGCGCTGTTTTTACGCCCCACACGGGCGGCCCTGCCCAGGCTGGTGGTCTTCAGAGCTCTGCTGGGCCTTTTAACTCTGTTACTGCTCCTCTCCTACTGGCTCTTTTATGGAGTTCGCATCCTGGACTCACAGGTAAGGATATCTGTGTGTGTGTGTGTGTGTGTGTGTGTGTGTGTGTGTGTGTGTGTGTGTGTGTGTGTGTGTGTGACTATGAAAAGGATTTTTTATTTATATTTGTGTCTTTTTTCTTATTTTTTCTTTTTTTCGTGCTTCCCCTGAAGGTTCTTACTTTTAAAAATCCAGACAATAAGTTGCATTTTAATATAATTATGACTGATTATGAATCTGTGTGTGTGTGTGTGTATGTGTGTGTGTGTTTATGCGTGTGTTTGTGCGTGCGTGTTTATGTGTGCATAACAGGATGAGAATTACCAGGGCATTGTGCAGTTTGCCGTGTCGCTGGTGGACTCTCTCCTCTTCATTCATTACCTGGCAGTGGTGCTGCTGGAGTTACGACAGCTGCAGGCCTCTTTCTCTCTCTGCGTCACTCGCTCCACAGACGGAGAGATCCGACACTACAACCTGGGACAGCTGAGGTGGAGTACACACGGACCACACACACACACAAACACACACACACACACACGTTGGCCTTCGCTTCTCTTTCAAAGAATTTATTGTCGTCTCTCCAGCTGCTGGAGCTCAGCGAGACCCGTGGAGGCTTAGGGAAGTGTAGGCCAAAAACAACAGGGCTGTAGGGAAAAGAAACGGCTCCAACGCGGTGCGCATGCCGTCAAACGAGCTCGTTTTGGGCTCAAGGTGACAGGGCAGCTGACCAAAAGACAAGTGCAGTTTAAACGAGGGCAGGATAAACGCGCTGTCAAAAAAGCCTAAAAAGAGCATCGCGCAGGGAGAAAAGAACAGAGGCAGATCAGAAGATAAGAGAAGAAGAACTGACTTTCAGACAAAGGGCGGTTGAGTTTTGACGGTAGCGGAAGGAGGCGACTGCAAGATGGTAACCGTGGGTGAAAGGATTCAGCCGGCAGGGCTGACTGAGATGGTTCTGGCTTTTGACTCTTTGGATTGTTTGACAAGCTTTCATTTCTAGATATTTAAAAGGGAAGTTGAGTTCACACAACCTTCCTGACATATGAATTTACCTCATCTGTCATTGACAGCTCAGCTTTTTTTTATCTAGACATTTAGATTTCTTTTGTAGTTTTAGTTATATTTTTCATCCTTGTTTCATCCAACTGTTAAAATGGATCCACATGTCATTAATGGCGAAGTTCCTTCTTTAAATAGCAGTTAAATTCGAGTTTGAGTGTGCATTTTTGTACAATAATCATATCAAAGGACCATCTGTTCATGAGAGCAAATCAGGTCAGGTCATTTTTATTGGTGACCTTGTGTTTTTATTTAAAAATTATTTAAAAAGCTTCTAGAGTCTCCGACAGAGTCAAGATCAACAGACAGACAGTTCACATTATCTGTGTGTGTGTGTGTGTGCCCTTGTTCTGTAGCGGAGCTGGTCTCCTGTGCAGAGTTGGTTGGTAGTGTGTGATGTTTAATGCATTAATCATGCGTGGAGTTTAAGCCAGGGGGAAATGCACTATTAATCACCCAGTTTGCTTTCCTCAGCCACTCCCTTACCAAAGGAATGTAAGGGAGTTTTTTAAACCCTCTCCTGTCTCTGCTCTCTCTCTTTCTCCCTTCCCTCCTTTCTCTCTTGATTAAATTATTCTTCTCTTTTGTTCTGCTTTTTGTTCTCATGTGATTTCTGATTTTTTTTTTTTTTTTGCCATTCACTGCCCCCCTCATCTCTCTCTCTCTCTCTCTCTCTATCTCTTTCCTCTCTCTCCCTCTGTCTCTCTTTCTCTTCCTCTATCTCTCTCTCTTTCTCTCTCTCTCTCTCCCACTCCCTCTCTCTCTTTCTCTCTGCCTCTGTCCATTCATCTCTGTTTCTTTGTCTAGCATTCAGAGGGCAGCTCTGGTCATATTGGAGCACTACTATAAGGACTTCCCTGTACACAACCCCGCTCTGCTGACTGCTGCTAAGACCAGGGCAGCCAAGCACCTGGCCGGACTAAAAGTCTACAACGTAGATGGTGAGTCCTGGTCAGACCTGGTTTACACTGGACCTCGTCTGGTTCTGGTAACGGTCCACATCCGATTTAATATTATGCTATTTCTAAAGGTACAGCAGGTAAATTGTGATGTAGTTTGAATACATAAAAGTCCTTAAAAGTATGTTTATTGAAGCTCTCTGTGTGTGATATTGTGTGTGTCTATGTTTGTGTGTGTCTATGTTTGTGTGTGTGTTGTGTTACTCTCCTCCTTGTCAAACTCTGGACTACAGTCAAAGCTAAACTGAAAGCCTATCTGTTGGACAGTAAGTCATTTTTGTGATGGATGTTATGGAATGCTGGTAACGCTCACAATTCACTGCACTCATTAATGCTATCAGATTTGCTTCTCTAAATGCACACACACTCACACACACGCGCGCACACACAAACACTGACACAAACGGACATACTGTCCAACCCTGGATCACACAAATACACATAGACCCTCACACACCCTCAGTGCCCTGCAAACCATCCCTGTGATCCCAAACACACTATGTTGAACACATTGTGTTAAATACATTATATTTTGGCATTACCTGGTACCTGGTACCACTTTCATTCTACTCTCTCTCCCTCTCTCTCTCTCTCTCTCTCTCTCTATTTCTCTCTACTTTTTGTGCTGTTAGCCTTAGGCTTGTAAACTTGGAACAGTGAAAACTAACACTGAGGCTCAGACTGCCTCTAGAGGACCAAGCCTTCCCAGCAGCCTGTGCAAATGGAGCCCTGTAGCACTCGGTGCAGTGTGTGTGTGTGTGTGTGTGTGTGTGTGTGTGTGTGTGTGGTGTGTGTGTGTGTCTGTGTGTCTGTGTGTCTGTGTGCGTGTGTGTGTGTGTGAATGCGTGGTATATGTGTGTTTGTGTGTGGTGTGTGTGTGTGTGTCTGTGTGTGCGTGCGTGCGTGCGTGCGTGCGTGTGTGTGTGTGAATGCGTGGTGTGTGTGTGTGTGTATGTGTGAGAGAGAGAGAGAGAGAGAGAGAGAGAGAGAGAGTGAGTATGTGTGTGTTAGTATGTTGAGGAGGATTTCTAGCAAGTCAATAGTTCATCAGAGTCAGGCACATCCTCTCTGGATTTCACTCTTTTGAATTCTGCAGTCTGTGCGTGTGTGTGTGTGTGTGTGGTGTGTGTGTGTGTGTGTGTGTGGTGTGTGTGTGTGTGTGTGTGTGTGTGCATGTGTGTGTGTGTGTGTGTGTGTGTGTCCGAGGGTTTGTGTTTCTGCTCGCTGGCCTCTCATACCTCCTAACTGGATCATCACCCTGTTGGCAGAAAGAACTTTCCAAAAAAAATTCATAAGAGGAGACCACTGCCTCCAGTCTTTCTTTAATTATTAATTATGTTCTATCTCGTCTCTCTCTCATTTCACTAAGTCACTCGTCTCCATCACTGATAAAGACATCACCCATCCAGCCTCTGTGTTCACTCCCCTACACACCTCATACACACATATTTGCTCTCAAGAATAGACAAGAATATATTTAGTCTCACTGGTCTCCTTGGTGACTGGGAAGGTCTGCAAGCCCTTAGGCCTGTCCCTGGTCTGTGTGTGTGTGTGTGTGTGTGTGTGTATGTGTGTACGTGGGTGCATGCGTGCATTTCTTCACATAATCTGTTATCATTTTTACTCCCCTTTACATAAGATATGATATAGTCTTTATTCGCCTGATTTGACATGAGCTGTATCTCAATAGTGCCCTTTCTCTCTGCAAGAGCTGCATGGATAACAGACCCGTTCAGCACCACAGGAACCTGCTTCTGTTACCCACATCAATTATTCATCGTCTGAACAGGGATGAATATGCATAATTCGCGGTGTATACCATATCTCTGTATGGAGCGAATTTGCATCTCGTTAAATATTAATGTGCTTTGCATAACAATGAGCTGAGCAGTAGCGAACACGTTGAAGGTGTTTATCGAGGCAGACGCAACCTGCTTTAGCCCGCAGGGCCTTGTGGCCAGGTGTACTCCACAACCAGATCAAGGCACTCGTGTGATGGAATGAGTGTAAAATTAATATTTAATGCCCCTATTTTAAATTCAGCTCCCCTTTTTTTTTGGTTTTCACTGCTCTTACGAATCTTTTTTTGTGGTAATCAAGGTGCATCGTTTTAAAATGTGTGTATGGTTGGTTTTTTTTTGGGTTTTTTTTTAATATGTTAATGAAACATGTTCTTTCTGTTTGCTGTGACCTCAATTTTGAAAAGAACCGTGGGATTTTTTTTTCTTATCTTTTTCTTATCTTAGTGAGGGATAAGGCACGCATAAAGTTTAAAGTTTGCATACTTGTCCCAGTTGCGGAGTGTCACTCACTGTTTTCCACAGGAATATTTTAGCAGTAGAAGCACAAAGCGTTTCCCACAATGCCGTTGGTTTTTTTTCCTGTCAGGTCCTGGCAGCGAGACCGTGGCAGGTCAGTCTAGAGCCAAAATGGCCGCCGCCGCTCGCCACAGAGACACCACTCACAATGAGCTGTACTACGAGGAAGCAGATTACGACAGAAGAGTCCGGAAAAGAAAAGCAAGGTAAAATAAGGGAAACAAAACACGGCTTGAGCGACGACTGTATAACCATACTGAGAGAAAGAAAAAAAAAAACAGGGCAGTGTGTAGAAGGAGTGAATAAGAGAGAATAAAACAGACTTAAAGTCAGGTAGATATATGTGAGAGGAAAGAGGGAAAAATAGAGATGAACCAAGCAATAAAACTGTGACTATTCTGAGATCATATTCGGTTGCTATGACAATGCCAGTATTAATCTACTGCACTCCCCCTGCTCAGGCTTGTGGTGGCAGTAGAGGAGGCGTTCACTCACGTGCGCCGACTGCAGGAGGAGGAGAAGAAGAAACCCCCGGGAGAGGTGATGGATCCCCGTGAGGCAGCCCAGGCCATCTTTCCCTCCATGGCCCGCGCGCTGCAGAAATACCTCCGCACCACTAGGCAGCAGCACTTCCACAGCATGGACAGTATTCAGTCTCATCTCACCTTCTGCATCACCAACAATATGACGCCCAAGGTGATGCAAACTCTCACACATACACACACATGCATGCACACACACACACAAACACGCACGCACGCACACACACACACATACACACACACACGCACACACACACACACACACACACAACTGATCAGATCAGATGCGGACAAACACACACACACACAGACACGCACGCATGCATACTCACACACAGTGACAGAACACAGGATTCAGTCTCAATTCCTCTTCATGTTCCCACGAGCAAATGACATCCGTGATCGTAAATACACACGCACATGCGCGCACACACATGCATGCGCACACACACACACATACACACACAGAGCCCCGCAAGTTCCTGACGACAGTTGGAGTGTATTTAGTTTTGAGCTGTTTTTCATTTTCTCATCCGTGTAAGTATCTTTATCGTATCAAGAGTAACATGTTTACCTGTTTACCGTGTTTACCTGGCCCCACAGGCGTTTCTGGAGAAGTACCTGACTGCCGGGCCCACGCTTCAGTACAGCCGTGACAGCTGGCAGGCCAGACAGTGGACTCTGGTCAGCGAAGCCTCGGTCACCAGCGGACTACGGGACGGCACGATCTTCGTTCTAAAGTCTGCGGACTTCAGTCTGGTGGTGACAGCCAAGGCCATTCCGCACATTAAACTGTCGGAGGAATTCATCCACCCCAAATCTCACAAGTTTGTTCTCCGCCTGCAGTCGGAGACATCCGTTTAACCCGGGGGAGCAGGGTTTTCATGTCCTGTCATCTCTCATTCATTGTTATTACACTGTAAAATCATATACTGTTGTTTTACTTGGCATTTTTGCTCTATGACTGTGTGTCTGTGGGTGTATGTGTTTTTGTATGTGTGTGTGTGTGTGAGAGAGAGAGAGAGGGAGAGAGAGAATGCCAGGTGTGTGCATGTTATGGTTTGAGTTGTGAGTTCTAGTGTGTTTGTATATATGTAAGTGTTTTATTATGGTTTTGTATTGTTTTCTACCTTCATTTATATGGAAACAAAATGCATTTTGAATGGACTAAGGCTGAGTCTTTTATCTCAGACCAATGTCAGTGGACACAGATAAACACGGAGGAGTCTCTGCCTGTAATCACCTGCCAATCACCAGGCTCCACCAATAGGCAGCCAAAGGACGGTATTCTGTCCAAGGGAGGGCTGGACATTATTTCACTCCTTTTTTTGTATCTTATCTGCTCTCTCTCTTTTTTTCTAAACAGAAGCCTGTAATCCTTTGTCCTAAAAGCATCGAAGTGCTATAGGTAAAATCACCACTTCAGATCTGCGTAGAAACAGCTCATGCCAAAACTTGCTGCTCGGGTCCTGCTAGTAAAAAAAAAAAAATCTTCAGTTCATTTCAACAATATACAACAAGATGTATTGGTCTCATACGGACATTAAACAGTTACCACAGATAATATGTGTTTATGAAAACAGTTCTCACCACGACGAAATGTGGACATTGTTACGCACATATCTTCTGTTCATACGGAGAGATTTGTGTAAAGCATTTTTTTTTTTACTATCTTTGTTTTATTATTATTATTGACTGGAACAGTAGTCTTGATCTCACCAGTCCAGCCTTTTAAAGACTCTTGTTAGGAAGAGAGGGTGAACAGGATATTGTTGTTTGGCTGTCTCTGCATACTCTTCGGGGGTTGCCACGGCAACAGACGCATGTTGTCAGTCATGTTATTGCTGGCTCACTTCGAACAACAGTGATTCACATTTTTCTTTTTTTTTCTTTTTTTTTTCTTTTTTTGGTTTGTCTTTTTTTTCCTCTCTCTTTTTTTTTTTTTTTACAAGCTAAAGCAAGTTTTGTATTTTTACTACTGATGTTTTGGATGTGTAGAAATGTGTTTGTACATAAATATCTAATTTATAAGTACATGGACAAACAGTTTGTGTATGTCTTTGTGTATGTATTATCTAAACCTATTAGACAGACTTAATTATATATTGTTTTTCTTTCTCCAAAAAGTGCTCATAATTTTCTTTGTGGTCAAGATGATAGAAGTATTAGGAAAAGTTTCATGTTTTGCTATGCCATGTTATTTCCCATTAAAACGATAAACTGCAGATATTACAGTAAACAGCAGACAGGTAATAATTCAACACATAGTTAAATTATGATTAACGCAGTAAAGAGACACAGTGTACTTTACCACTGTGGAGTGAATGGTCAGCTCATAATCCAGCGAAATATATCAAATCTCAATCCAGAACATACTTAAATTATATTTAATTCAGATAGTAGATGCAATAAACATTATTTACTGAGGAGAAAGGCTGCAAAAACTAACTCAGAGGTCATTTTTTGACTTACAAAGTCAAAGTTCATCTATGACTTCAACTTACACACATGTGTTTGGACAGCATTATGTCATTGTACTCATCTTGAATTTTCCAAGAAAAGACCTTGCCTCTTGGCACAAAAATGCAACCCTATGAGACCCACTCTCCTCAAAACAAACAAACAAACAAACAAACAAACAAACAAACAAACAAACAAAACAAAAACATTTCGACAGTCAACAGTGTGATCCCAGATTCAGAAATTGTTTGAACGTATTATAATGAAGCGTTATCTGATTAATAGAATGTCTTAGTGTCTAGTGAAATCCTCAGTGAGTGGTGATACTTCTGTTGAAGACCCTCGTAGGACGGGCATGAACTCAAATGTTTTCAGTGTTGGTAGAGGACGTGCTGTCTGAAAAGAGTATCTGTCATCGCTTCATCTCGGAGCATCATACGTTGTTTTTTTTTTCTTCCTGTTTCTCATATGATTCTCATACAATATTAATAAGAGGATTTAGAAAACACAAAATCTGGACTTTTGCGCCCCCTAGCAGCTTGGTCATGAAGTGTTTGACTTTTTCAACTTCCCTCTCACAACAAAATCAAACTGAGTGAATGTGAAATTAATGTTTGAAAAATTTC
The DNA here is from genome assembly GCF_902362185.1 of Chanos chanos. Lineage (NCBI taxonomy): Eukaryota > Metazoa > Chordata > Actinopteri > Gonorynchiformes > Chanidae > Chanos > Chanos chanos. The sequence goes on from NC_044504.1 coordinate 6,633,111, forward strand.
CTTTCTCTGCTCAGATTGACACCATTGTTGGCCCTGAACAAAAAGAACAAAACTGTAAATGTTCAACCTTTCAAAATTATTTGTTTACATAAAACCTGTTGTTGTTGTTTTTGTTTTTTTCATTTGTTTTTGAGTAACTCATCGATCTCAGAAAATGTGAACAGATACAGTGCCTAGAAGAAGTGTTTACCTCCTTTTCGCATGTGTCCTACTCTCACGTGTCCAGAGTTGCGTTTTTCCCCACTCCTCTTTGCAATATAGTCCACCATTTGAGAACATAAATGATTTTATTTCCTCATAAGTTATGACTTTTAAATGTATATATAAAAAATACCCCTCAAAACTGAAACATGATGTAAACATAAGTGTCGTCATATAAAATCTATTTCTTAATAACAGTTCTAATCATCTACCAAGCCTCTGTAATACCTCTGAAACACTTTCCCTCCAAAGACTTGTGCCTTTCCAAAAATTTGTCCCACAGATATTGTGCTATCCATCCTTCAGCTGTTTTTTTTATATTTTATCTTTTTTTTTTTTTTTAACTTAAATCACATTAACCACTATAATTCAACATGAGTGGAAGCCACTTAACTCAGAGCGTCATTTTCTAGAGTGATTGGCTGCACCTGTGTCAATTAAGGATCGCTGTTACAGGGAGTAGCAGATGCCTATTCAATCAAGCCGTTTTAAAATTGATTTTCCCAACCGATAATTATTTGTCTTCATAAAAACGGTCACTCAGAAACTGTTTGTCAGAGTGTGCGCATAAACGGGTGTTGGAATGGTCTTTTTGAAAGGCAGCGTAGTCCTTCTATCAGCACTGAATCTATGAATATGTATGTGTGTATGTAACTACATTTCCGCTATATTTACAATACTCAGTGTTTAATTTTTTTTTTTTTTTTATTACAGCTTCTGTTTTACTGACAGTATCGCAAGAACTGGCCCCACATGTTGTTTGTATGAAATAAACATTTTTAACAAATAACTTAAGATGTGTTCACCGATTGTGTGTGTGTGGTCAGACATGACTGGTCAGTGAATGAAGATATGTGTGTATGTACTTGCCCATTAATAAGAGTGATTGTGTAAGCCTGGATGCCTGGGGGTAAAATTAACACAGGTAGAAATCCACCAACATTTCTCATTCATTAATTCGTTTGCTCACTCATTCATTCATTCACTCATTCATTCATTCATTTCATTTCATTTATACATACTTTCTTTTCTCCATCATGTCTGTGTTTAACTACCCATTTCAAGCCTGGTCAATATTAGAGCCCTAGACTTGGATATATAATACACTTACAGTGGATTTACACAATATCAATATAGAAATAAGCACAAGGAAGCTCTTGTAGTGATGCATAGAGTTACACAATGCTCCCATACCACCTGTAAAAATGAATGTGTATGATGAAGAACATGACTGCAGTGAGCAGTGTGTTGCACCATCCAAAGCAGGTATAATGTGCTGTTTGAGAAGGCATGACAGGCCAATGTCCTCACCGCTAAGGATGATGGGTACTACTGAGGGAGGAGAGGGGAGGGATGATGAAGAGAGAGAGGGAGAGAGGAGAGGTGGTGGGGGTCCTGAGAGTTCCACATGGCCATGAGGAAGATTAGATAAACCACAAACCAAATGCCACCATCAAACAGAGTGGTTCAGGACATGAAAAATGATTTAGATTGCATCAGAAAAGCATGTTTAGTGTTCAGCAAGGCAATAACACACTGCCCAGGGAGTGTACTCTTAAGATGCAGTTTGATTTCAACTTGTAGGGTTGGTTTTTATTATTTTCATGTCATAGATAGCAGAATAACAGTCAAAATGTATTACGCTGGCGGTTTTGTAAATATGAATGTGTTTGAAAGTTTTTTTTAATGCAGTTTTCTAAGTTATGTGTTGTAAATTTCAGAACAAATAACATCCTGCAACAGAGAAAGATTTTTTCAGTCCGCTCACATTGTTTTCGTATTTATTCAGCACTTATTATTAACTTATCATTGATGTACAAAATGTACAAAATTAAACTATGAATACTCTTAGACAAATCATCCTTGCAGTGAATGTTCTGCTAGGAGTGTTTGATGTTCTCAATAACCTTCACAGTTTTGTTCATTCATCATCGTCGTCGTCATCGTCATCGTCATCATCGTCATCGTCATCGTCATTGTCCTCTTCTTCATCATCATCGTCATCGTCATCATCATCATCATCATCATCATCATCATCATCATCATCGTCATCGTCGTCATCGTCATCATCGTCTTCGTCATCATCGTCATCATCGTCGTCATCATCGTCATCATCGTCATCATCATCTTCCGTATTGACTTTGCCTGACAGCACATCCTCTATCCAGTCTTCCAGCTCCTTGGCTGAGGGTAAATCTTCATCATCCTCAATCTGCAGCCACACGCTATCAGCCTGCAGCAGGGACGAGACAGACATCACAAATGACAGTCGAAACATGGCACTATCAGCCAACATGCTAATCGTGATACCATTCTACAGTGACTTTATACAGCATCACTCACAGAACAGTGTAATTTCACTATGACTTCATACACATTCCTTAACAGTGTGACATCAGTGTAGAGTATCGGTCATACTCATTTTTATTAGGTGAGTCCATTGTGACTTCATACTGACAATATGAGTTCAATCCAGAGTGACTTCTAATGACCTCACTGTTACTATGATGTCATTCCAATGTGACCTCAGATACTCTCACTGACAAAGTGATGTCATTTTAATAGGACTTCACTTAGACTCACTCACAAAGTGATGTCATTCCAGTTTGTCTTCATACATTCTCCCTAACAGTGTAGCATATCAGTCTTGAAAAACATTACTACATTCCTCAGTATTGTGATGTCATTTTAATATAACTTCAGATAGGCTCACTGACAAAGTCATGTCATTCCAATATGACCTCATACATGCTCCCTAACAATGTGATATTAATCAAGAACTGACATCACCACTGAGAAACATTTCTTCATTACTGTCTTATTATAGGGCATGATTATGAAGACGCTTTTTGTCTCATTGGTCAGTTTCGTTCCTTGAGTCTGGTATGTGATTTTGATACTACCATTTTTTAAGGTACTGTTCTTCCATTACTAGTTTTGGTCCTTCATCATCATCTCGCGATATCAAAAACGTGTAGTATTGTAACATTATTTTTCTAAATCAAGAGTCTTTTTTGTACTACTCATATTATGAATTTGCCGTATGAATTAATGAGCAATTTATACATTTCCCCCTTTAAAAAAATGACTAAACTCATTAATGCACAATTTACCAATATGTCTTGGAGATTTCTCATATTAAACATGAGGAACGCAGACATTTGTTGAGTACAGATTTCACAAAAAAATTTCACTCATTTTTGAGCAGGATACAATTTAAGGCAATTGTTTTAAACATTTGTGACGTGTCATGTGATTCTTTTCCATACTGAGCGATGCTGTAGTTTGACAGGGCATTTGAGATGTATTTCTGCATATATTATGTATATCTGTAAACTGCTTTGTGGCAGCGGTTCTGACCAGACAAAATCACATTAATCTGTCAAGCATCTGTATGTTTCGTTTGAGGTGAGAAGGATTCTTCTGGACTCACGTCTGTGACGTTGACCACACCTATCTGTGGTCTGAAAAGGTCCACCTTAAACGTCTTTTCCCAGTATGGAATCAGCTGGAAACACGGAGAAAGGGGACAGGGATGAGACAGTGACCAGTTGAGGAGTGTAGAAGATAAAGGAGAGGCAATGAAAGACGCCGTATGTTAGGTGAAAAGAGAAGAGTTTTTTTTTACACATAAGACCATTTAACTATCCATTTTGTTGCATTACAGACAGATGTCTGCTCATCCTACTTACCAAGGGGAAGTCGTCTGGGTCGATCCAGACGATGCTCAGGTCAGGGTTGTTTGTGTTATCTCTGGCAACCTCCTTCAGGATCTCCAGGAACTCAAAACCATCTAAAAGTATGTTATTATCGGGATTAAGACCTAGCTGAGATCAAGCTGCTTATGAACTTGGAATAACACGTGTAGGATAATTATGTGGTTTGTTGCACGTTTTACCAGGATCTTCTTCTTCTGCAAAGGCCACGATATGAATGCCTTCAATGTCATCTTCCTAGAGGAAAGAAACGTGTGATTCCTCAAACACTGATTGAGTCAATGGGAACATATGTGGTAAAGTTTAGGAATTTCATTTTTGGAATACCTCAGAGTCAGCATTTGTGGGACTACCGCTGATTTTAGTTCTTTTCTGGCTTATGTCTGTTAAATACTTAATACATCTATGTAGGATACATTTAATAAAGTATATTAGAAGGAAAACAGCAAAACAAAGTCTCTCACCCAGGTTTCAAACATATCCTCAGCTCTCAGCTTTCTCAGGGTTGGTCTGAAGAGATATGGAAAAGAGAAAAAGAAAACAAAAAAAATATTACAAACATGTAAACCATAATTTGGTTGTTTGAATGAGTTGGAAATGACAGTTAAAATGATCCATCCATCTATCCATCATATCTTCCCCCTAACATAAGACTTATGACCTCCTGTGCTCGTTGATGAAGGCAACCAGCTCTTCCTCAGAGTTGGGTTTGTCTGGAATGGTGACTGGCTCCTCCATGAAGGGCTCATAGAAGTCAACTTCATTCAGTTTCAGAGTCAACTCCTTGGCCACCTGGAACACATCAAAAGGACCCTCAAAACATGATGCCACATTTATTTGGTGGATAATCGAAATATGACACGGACACTTTAGACATTTTAACGAGCTGTGTGTGAGTGTGTGCAGCCAGTACCAAAGACGACACTCACTGATTTCTCAAAGGTGGCAAAAAATTTGATGTAAGGCTGAAACTGTTCTGCTGCCTCCTGGAATGCCAGAAAGTCTGTGGAGAGGGTAGAGGAGAGAGAGAGAGAGAGAGAGAGAGAGAGAGAGAGAGAGAGAGAGAGACAGAGAGAGAGAGAGAGAGAGAGAGAGAGAGAGAGAGAGAGAGAGAGAGAGACAGAGAGTGAGAGAGAGAGAGAGAGAGAGACAGAGAGAGAGAGAGAGAGAAAGAGGATGAAAGTGAGGTGAAAGAGAAAAAAAAGTTTGAGCAAAGGTGAAAAGAAGGGACAATGTTATGACTGCAGGGATGGACTCAGTGTGACATCATTATGTTCAGGATGATGTCTCATTTCGGCCTACAGCGAATATTTCTCAAAATAGCTTACTAATTGCCCTACATCAGCTGTCTTCTTTAAAAAGCTATTAAAGTTAGTCTCAAAAAGAGAGCACTGTAGGCAGGTGTGTGTGTGTGTGTGTGTGTGTGTGTGTGTGTGTGTGTGTGTGTGCTTAGCCTCATAGAGGTTCGCCTGTGTAGGCCCATTTTGAGTTTGTAGTGGAATGCAGGCCTAAGCAGGATACTGAGGGGAGAAACTGAAATAGCTGACTTTTGACCCTACGCACCAGGACCTACAAGAGCAGACATGGTGGGCACATGGCTCAAATGATCAGAGCGGACAGCTCTCCTTCAGCTCCAGCAGGACTGACTGGCCTGGAACATGTCTGAGAGGCTTGTAACGTGTGGGCAGCTGTAGAAGGTTATGTCTAAGACAGGATACCGTCACCATGGTTATAACAGATTATTTTCAGATTCAGTCTCTTGTTATGGTTCAAGGCAGATGGGATTGTCAGGATTGTCTTTCTCTCTCTCTCTCTCTCTCTCTCTCTCTTTCTCTGTCTGTCTCTCTCTCTCAGTAAGTGTACATGTCCCTGTGTGAAACCTATTAGTGTTTGAACAGCTGAGCTAGAGAAGTGGATATAATTGTCTCTGTAAGCTCATAGTGATGGAAAGATTTTAAATGTCATCCACCCACTCTCACCAAAGACACACACACACACACACACAAACACACACACAAACACTCACGGTCAGACTCCTGGCTCTTGAAGTAACCAATGAGACGGATGTCTTCTTCCATGCGATCAAAGGCACGCAGCTCCAGTGCATTATCAATCACCTCTACTGGATCTTCCATCAGCTGAGACCCACACAACAGACAGACACAGACAGACACGAGACAGGAAGAGCACAGACAGTCAGACAGATAGATAGATAGATAGATAGATAGATAGATAAAAAGAAAGAAAGAAAGAAAGAAAGAAAGAAAGAAAGAAAGAGTTTCCTTACATCCAAGAGGAATTCCACTAGGGTGTCAGCAGCAAGGAGTCCATCAAACTCGATGACGCGGTCGGCCTTAAAAACGTACACACTACCCTCCTCTTCCAGACCTTGCAGTACAAACATAGAAATGTCAGCGTGCACTTAGAAATACTCTCTCCCTTTCTCTCTCCCTTTCTTTCTCTCTCTCTCTCTCTCTCTCTCTCTCTCTCTCTCTCTCTCTCTCTCTCTCTCTCTCTCTCACTCACACACACACACACACACACACACACACACACACACAGTTTTATATTTACAAGCAGATATATACTGGTATACTTCCCACATAAAGATCCTCAGAACGCTTGTGAAGTTGCTTTGAAACTGTGAATGACTAGTAAACACCTAATTACCATAATGAAACACAACACTGCCTGTCGTAGTAGGAGATGGGTATTTCTGGCCTTACCTAGTTTCTTAGCAACCTTGGCATCCTTCTGAGAGTCAACCATTCCAAAGCCGATGTTTTTGCTCTCCAGAACCTGTGCCGCAAGCTGCAGAGGAGACAAACAAACCAGAAAACATTAGTCCATTCTGAGTTTGTTTTTGACTAAACTTATGTCAGTTTATACTACTAGACTGATATTTGAAAACCATTGTGGTGAAAAGTCTGTTTTCTCTAATACACTCAACACGAATTTAACCATTCGAATTGTAGTGAAATTGTAGTGTTGTAGTGAAAACTTTATTCCGTTACTAATGTCATGCAATTGTATAATTGGATTTTTTTTTTTTTTAAATTTTCTTCGATATCACCTGTTTATCCTAATAAAATTTGTCTGTTATGACATATTGTGCGTTTGTTTGTCACATTATTAAACAGCCATGAACAGCTTAACATTTTTAAACACGAATCCAGGTTTGAGTATGGTTTAGTGAGTCTTGGGTTTTGAAACAATGACATTGATCATAATGGAGCAGAGCAATACACTGGAAAAAGTAAATGTTCATTAAAGTGCCATCTGAGTATACCTCCAGTCTCTGTTTTGTGTCAGTCAGGCACATAGGACTGCATTGTCACTTCACTGAGTTTCCATTACAGTCTCTTTCAAGGCATTATCAGCAAGCACACTGTGAAAAGTTCAACAAGCCGTATTCATACCTAGCTTAAGATAAACCAGGTTCATTTGATCTCACTGTGAGTACACAGTGGTGCAACTGTGTGTAGACACAAGCACTGCATATTTCTAGTAGAGGAATTTGAGACAAAACGGTCTAAACCAGGATGAGGGTTACAGGATAGATAGATAGATAGATAGATAGATAGATAGATAGATAGATAGATAGATAGATAGATAGAGAAAGAGAGAGAGAGAGAGAGAGAGACTTAGGTTTGATGGTTGATGCTGAGTGACAATGGCTGCGTCTAGAATACGAGAGACTTAACAGAGCAGTGTTTGGCGTAAGAGACACTTACATAATCATTTTAAAAAGGATCCCATTCCAAAAATAGGCCTAGTGTTCTGATACCACTGTGATGTAAGTGCAGAGTGAGTTCAGTTTGTCATTCACAGGAAAACAACCCACAGAGAATGAATTAGAAGCCAGTGACATCATAAAGGAGGTTATGGAACCTTGGCAGGGGAGAGCCAAAAGAGCCATCATTTTAATTAAAATCAGTTCAGTCTCTAGCCAGAACACTTCATTAACAACTCTAGAGTTACTGCATTCCTTCACCAAGACTGAAAATGAGTGACAAATGTTCAAAGGGGTCCTTAAAAAACGGTTTGGAATGTCCTCATAAAGACTTGATGAGAAGTCAAATTAAGAATACACACAGGGATTTCTTTGGTGGAAAACGAGACACTGAGACTCTTAAACACATGCTTAGTGGCTCTACACTGCAAATGCTGCTAAGCTGCGAAAATCAGCCCTAAACCGTATGAGTCTGAAAGCACGCGATTTGAAGGACTTTTAAAAGCACGTTTACAACATTGTGAGGTAGATGTGTTTATTGGCCATACAGACAGAATTGATTAAGAAAGACATTTCGCATAAGTGTAACCTGTATTGGATTAAACACTGGCTGAAGAGACAATTTAAGGAGTGCACATTATTCAAAACCAAATGAACTGAAACGTGAGACACTGGTCAAGTTAAACTCATAGATCTCAAAATGGACAATTCATACATGCAAACCCAGCACTCTGGCTGGGAAACGATTCATGTTTTAGCAAATTGGAGAACGCTGAATATTTTATAGCGCTCTACCAGCGTCAAAAGAACCTCATTATAATTTCAGCTCAGGAGATGATCCACGAGCTGTGCATTTGAAAGAAACATGAATGTTAATCTTTCATTAACCTATGGTAAATTATTTTAATGTTTAAATTATGAATGAAGGGCGAGTAGTGCTGGTTAGGGTTTTGGTATTGTCACACAGTGTCATATGTTCAGGCTAGGTTACAGTCATATGTGAGACACAGCCTTTGAATTTAAATAGATAATGCAAACTGAGAGTAACAAGGGAGTAGGCAAGCCTGACCTTCACAGTAATGTGCATGGCATGTACTGTACACACACACACACACACACACACACACACACAGTCACACACATGCTTACACACATACCACATACCTGTAACTGTAAAACTGTGACATTGAAACATTAGTTATCATACACACACCTTTTCTTTCTGTGAAATTACTGATTTTTTTCTGATTTTAAAGGGTTTTTTCTCTGCACAAAGCTTTAGCTAAAGCAATTAACTGGCGGTGAATAGCCTGCATATTTAGCCACAGCCAAATGAGTGGGATTATGGCACTCAGACATTCAATTGTAAGGTGCTGTATTTAGAGACACTACTAATGACTTAATATTAGTGAAAATAACCAGAGGTTATTTTTATTATGTTTCTAATATGCTTTGGCCAGTTCGTCATTACCAATGCATTCATCCTCTCTTTCATCTTGTCTTTCATTTTATATATCTCTCTCTCCCTGTGCCTCCTCCATTCATCACATCTGTTCCCATTTCATGTCCCATTCATTTCTTTCATTCATATTTTGCCTTATGTCCTTTTCTTTCTCCATGTTGTTTCCTTCCATCAGTCTCTTTAACATTTCTTCTGTTCTTTCTACACACTTTCCATTTCTCCCCATCCATTTAACATCCCCGATCTGCACCTTATCTCATCACTCTATTACCCCCACCCCCCCACCCCACCCCCAGTACACTACCCCCCCCCCCCCCCCCCCACCTTTTTTTCCCTTTCTGTCTTTCTCTGACTATGTTATGTGTAAGCTGGCCTGTTGACTGTAAATCGTTGTCACGACTGTTTTGTGTTTGAATGAAACGACGCAGAAACGACCTGTTTTAAACTCTGCAGTCGCTCACCTCCAGCACGAGTTCGGTCATGTGGAACTGTTTCTGCCTCTCTTTGCCGGCGGGAGGGGGCGCGTGGTAAAGGAGACAGGTCATGTCGTGGCTCTTCAGGGCTTTCCTGTAGTTCTTGTCGTTTATGTCCAGGACACGGTCTTTGCCGTCGTACCGCGGGAACTCCAAGCCTTTCTTGGCCGACGCGAAGGCCGCCAGACACGCGCAGGACAGCGCCAAGAGCCAGGTGGTCCTCATTGTCTCCGAGCAGTGACGGGAGCACACCTCGTGAAATAAACACGCCAAACCTACGAGAGCACGCGCTTTCAGACGGGTGTCAACCTACTTTCTTCTCTACTGCTCTGACCAGAAGGCCTCTCGCAGCCCAGCAAAGAGTGAAAATATTCCTCAAGAAAATAAAAAATTGAAAAAAAAAAAAAAAAAGGAAACGTTTTGGGGGTTATGGACGGTTGTCCTCAATACAAACGTTCTTCCCAGAGTTTCTGCACAGTCTTCCTCCTGTGCTCAGCAGGCCATCCCCCTGTCTCTCTGTCTGCTTCTCCCTTTCCCTCTCGCTCTTGGCCGGAGACAAAGAGAAGGACTGGTTGCAGTGGCTGGCATAGAGATGAGGGAGAGGAGGGAGGCTGGATACCTTACATAGCAGTGCCCCCTCGTTCCTCTTACGGGCCTTTTTTAGGAGCCCAGTTGTTTAAGGGCTAAAAATACTTCAGTGTGACTGCAAAGGGGTAGAGCAGATAGAGGCTCGGCAGAGCTTCTGCTGAGTCCCTCATAATGACATTCCCAAACAAGAGGAGAGAAGGGAGGAGTGGAGGAGGAGTAAGGATGGGGGGTTAAGGTGGGGGGGGCAGTGGGTTGGAGTGAAGTGGGGGGGGGGGTGAAGGGTAGGGTGTATGGGGGATCAGTGAAGGAGATGTTGAAAGATTGAGATGTTTGAGAGATGGCATTACCACAATCAGGGCTTTGAGATGTTGGACTGTTCAGATGGTTCCTAGGAGCACTTTCACTTTTTGATCGTTTTGATCTTGCAAGACCATTAATCACTCGTAATTGCGTGTCAGTGTGTGTGTGTGTGTGTGTGTGTGAATGTGACACAGTAACAAAGCTACCATGCAGCTCTATTGTACTGTAATCAGACTCTCATATGTGGTGGAGTTTTAGGTGAAATGGAGGGCAGTGGAGGGGTGGGCATCTTTTGTTGTGTGTGTGTGTGTGTGTGTGTGTGTGTATGTGTGTGTGCGCGTGTGTATGTGTGTGTGCGCGTGTGTATGTGCATGTGCGTGTGAACTTGAACAAGAATGTATGTGTTTCTCTGTGGTGAGGCAGCAAAATATTGATACTGATATTTAAGACCGGATATGCAGCTCTTCGTTGACACTGGTGATTCTGACAATTTTCTCAAAGCCAATAAATTCTCTGTAGCAAATTTCTGTCATATTCTCCTTGTAAAAATCCCAATTACGATCTCAAATTTCGTGCTAAATGTCCAAACCGATCAGACTTTAATTCACAAATTAGAGATTTATTACTATTTAGATCCACTCCAATAGTATTTTACAGCTATTACTGAAAAACCCTAGTCTATGCCAAATCCCAGCTTAGCACTGTTCAGTTAACTCAATCACCCAGCAGCTGGTGTGGGTATAAATGGATGGGCCCTGACGAATAGCTGGTGAGTTGTTTTTAGCCTGGTGGACACAGGTAACTTGATATCCAGGGCTTCTCTTTGTCACCTGGTTTTTAGAACAGATCCATCAAGGCTGACTATAATCATTGTGCACGGCTGCATGTGATTATCAGTGACTTTGGGTTAATATGCAATGTTGTCTTACTTATTTGACACTTGCTCAGGGGACTGTTGCATGATTATGTGTTTCCCTCACTGTGTATTTAGTGTATTTAGTTATTTATTTTCATAGTTTCATTTGCTGTTGGAATTGGTCGTTCGCTTTCATTTGAGATCTGTCTTAAAGTTAATTCTGACTTGGTTAATTCAGATTTGGATATCAGTGCATTTCCCACACTGCTCGGTTCTTGTTCTGTGGAAACATACTGAAAACCCGCAGACAGCCATATTAGGCTTTGCTGCAGTGAAGATGTCTTTGGAAGGATATTACCCAAACACAACAATGTCAGTGAATGACAGAATAGGTGAGTGTGTAACTACACAGACCACACACAAACACTCGCATACAAGCACGCACATACACACACGCACACAGTGTATCATAGCTTCTTATCTCACTATGCTGCATGTCTATAGTATCACAGTAACAGCAGTCTGTTTGTGTTCTACTGCAAACTATCAAGGACGCACGCACACGGGCACACACACACACACACACACACACACACATACTGATGCACACAAGAAATAGAGAACCCATCTAAGCTATCATCGCGCGAATTGCTGGTGGGCCCTGAGAGGGTTGTTTGTTCCTATGTGTCTCAGTGAACCAAAAATTCTCTCTGTGTTTGGAACAGTGTTGTGAGCCAGTCCTCTCCACTTAGCCAGTTCCATTTTTACAGACAACTGCTGCAAGCCTCAGGACTGATGGAACTAGTTGGGATTTTACCACACAATGAAATTTCTGCACAATACTACAATTAGAGCCCCCACCTGGTAGACAGAGGAACTGTCTCTGGTTAATTTCTCTCTCTCTCTTTCTCTCTCTCTGTTTTTTCCTCTGCTGGAATAAACTGGTCATTTTTTCCATCCTGTCTTGATCCTGCCATTTTCTTTCTCTTTCATGCTTTGTTCACTATCCTCCTCATCGCTATATTGAAGCATTCCCTTAACACTTCGTTTGACATTAGTTAATATTTCATGATCGGGTAATTGGGAGTTTGTTCCCAAGACCTATGACTTCTGGTACATGCTCACCACATATGAGTGTGTAATTGCAATACAGAACTGTTGTAGAATAGTTTTGTTCCTTTCTAATACTCTAATAGTTCCTGTCTCTCACACTACACGCACACACACCATGATACAAGTAGAAAAGCTTGTGTGATTGAGACACAGTTTGTGTTTTATTATTTCATACGAAAGTGTCAGGTTACGTTCTTTAAAGAGTGACTCAGCGCAGTAGAGACACAGCAGTGTAATCCAGTATATTTCATTTGAAAAACAGAGACAAAAGACTAATGCTTCTGTATCTGCCTGAACATGACTTTCTTAGGAAAGCACCTAATTCTGTTTTCCATCAGGGTGAACCGGGTCCGTGAAAAGACGCTGTGTTGGGGTTGGAGATGACGTAGCTTTGGTTGTAGTTCTGGATCTGGATTTGCGTGCTCCAGTCGGTCTCTATGTACTTGTGATACGGATCGTTGGAGTGCTCCTGCCTCTTTGACTTGACCGTGCTGACCAGGATGGCCACGATGATGAAAGCAAACATGCCAATCATTACCATCAGATACCAGATGACGTTGTCAAAGTTCTCCTCGGCCAGGATGGCGTCCAGCTCCTTTTCGCCCTGCGTGACGTTCTGGGTCCAGCTGTCCAGAAGGTTTCGCAGAGCGTTTGTTAAGGAGCCCTGCAGGTGGAGCGTCAGGTTTTGCCAGTCTGACGCTATCGTTGCCTGTCCCCTGCTCCGTGTACACAGAAAGGTTATTAACAAATTAAGAAACAATATTTTACACAGATGAACACACAAACAAGCGTGTGTTTGTCTTTATTTTAGAGGTGTGTAAATTTTTCCCTGTGATCAGTGCTAGACTCATTCACTGTACACCATTACAAATATCATCATGATTCCGGATCAGTCACAGCTGTAAACATTTGCTCTTCAAACATTTACTCTGCATCAATCTTTAAGCATTCCTGTCCTATTTAGAACTGCGTGTAACTAACTTAATCATGTTCCTGAAAGCTCTCCACTCACTATTTTCCAAGAATTCGATGCACACTATTAACTTGAAAGTGCATAGATAATGGAAACCTCTAAAACTGTATTGGCTAGCCAGCGAAGCTTTTGTGTTTGCCTTAATACCACACTAAGTATGTCTTATGATGTTTTCTTCTATGCCCATGTCCATTAGTAAATAACCATGAACTTATAATACAACATACTGCAGTGTATATATTCATTATAGCTGTGGCTATATTTTCAGATGTGTTGTAGGGATACAGCTAGCCTCTAACCCTAACCCTGACCCCTAACCCCTAACCCTAACTCTATCTGAGGGACTGAGGTGTCTCTTTACTGGCCTTGTACATAAGAGTCAGGCAGAAAAGTTTGTAAGGACACTTAACAAGTGAACCTTACTGTTTATTTGGTAAAAAGAAAAAGAAATTGCCATGGAAACTTGCCCTTAGGCAAAAGCTTAAACGGGCAGGAAGAAAAAAAAAACACACACACACAAGAAAATTTGGAAGTAAATCTGTTCCATTTGATTTCACTGACCTTACATAAAGACCTTGAAGACCTGAACTGCCGTGTTCGTTGAATGTCATTCTCTACATTACGTTGTTGCTGTATTACACAGCGTACTGTCCGAAAATGTTCACACTTTTTCAAATAACAGCTATTTGTTTGGGTATAAAGTAGAATAAATGTTTTACTTACATGATTTAAAGTCTCTCTGTTGTTTATATGAGTCGAGGGAGTAGTGGACCAACAGATTTGTGCAAGGAAGTGTCTGGTACAATCTACTGCTCCGTTACAGTTTATTCACACAATATTTGCCTAACAAGTGTGTGTGTGTGTGTGTGTTTGTGCGTGTGTGTGTGTGTGTGTGTGTGTGTGTGTGTGTGTGTGCATCACTCTCCTACCTCTTCATATCAGCTCTTTTGGCAGAAGTGAAACTGTTCTTGTTTTTCAAGGACATGGAGAGTAGTTACTTGGAGAACTATGCTTAAAGTAGGTTTGTTTCTCAGATGCTAGCCCACATTACAGTCTGCCCTGCCGTGTCTCTGTCCTAGATGAGCTAAGAACAATACCAAGGCTAAATTTGGCATATTGATCATATAGTCCATTTGCTATTTCAATTTTGTGTATTCTGAAACCATGTATAAAGCATTGCCGGACTACAATAACATTCAAAACATACAGTAAAATATTTAATGAAAACATATTCGAAAACTCGATCTGGAGGTGGAACAAAAGAATTCTTGATTTTGCCATGATTGTGGGCGTATGTATTGACCATAGGAGACAAACTCAATCAGAATCACTCAAAGCCAAAGCAGGAAGATCAGCACAAGTGTCAGTTCTGTGTTCTTGGTCGTTCACGTCTGTTCACCCAAAAAGCACACTCTCTCAAACAGGAGCGGTGTTTGACAAAAGGGTTTTTAGTGCATGTTGAGTAATTTGCACAGGACAACCCTGACTTTGGTTATACTGTTGACTTAATACGTCTGACCGGTTAGTTTCATTTTGTGGAATTTCATCCAGTTATTTCAGTGCGTGTGTGTGTGTGCGTGTGTGTGTGTGTGTGTGTGTGTGTGTGTGGTCCTTAATGTCTACCTGTAGTTCATTGTTTGTTCTCAATTATTTGCACAGGTATAAAAAATATTTTGTCCCTGATGCATCCACAAGGGGGTGAAAAAGAGCTCGTTTTTATTTTTGAAGCTGAATGGTCCTACTGGTCTTCTGCATGAGACTACATGATTCCTCCACTAGGTGGCGAAAACTCTTCTTACTCCTTATGCAGCAGCCGGTGACATCTTCCTCTGCTTCTCATACCCAGTTCATCATAGGAAAAATCTCTTTTACTGACTGGAATGTTTCAGAGGACCAGTGACAAGTACTGTCTGATGGGATATCCTATCGGAGGTCCAGGTAAAAGCTTTAACCTCAATCAATCACTGGAGCGATCACTCAAAAGCTTGCTTTAAGCAATCCCATGATGTCACCCATCACAACAGGGAATGGAAGGTGTACAAGAGTACAGTATTCCCTGAAATGGAGTCAGGCCTGAACAAAGATAAGATGATTCTCATTTTGAGAAATCACCAACAGCATTTCCCAGAAATGTCATGACTGAATGAGTAAGTAAACGAATGACTGCCAGTCATGTAAATAATATCTGAATTATTTCTTCAGTGTTTTGCATGACAGCCAGCGCCTCTAAAAAGAATGTTAAAAGCAAAAAAAAAGGGAACAGGAGAACAGCGCACAGCCAACCGTAGTGGAAAAACACAATGAATATCAACAGGTATAAAGGTTCAAGAGCTTTTTGACAAGAGGTTCATTTGACATACTTTTATGTTTTCACTTCTTAAGGTGTTCTTTACTTTCTTTCTTTCTTCCCCCTAAAATCCACTGATAATCCACTACTAGCTGTTTACTCACGTCTCTAACTGAATGTGAACAGACCAGCCCTGACGAAGATGGTAAACGATTATTAGCACTCTAATTTCTTCATATCACATCACCACACTCCCTCACTCTCCCTCTCTCTCTCTCTCTCTCTGTGTGTGTGTGTGTGTCTGTGCAAGGGAAGAACGATTCTGCATGCCAGAGAGACAATCGGAAGCTTTTATCAGTCCCTGACTCACAACCTAACCATTTTGTTATGTTCGCTGAATTTATGAGAGTGCGGTTGCGAGCATAGCAGCTGCTTAGCAACAAGACTTGAAGAATCCCCTCTTGCTTAATATGCTCGGTGGACCCTACCTTTTCAGCCGACGAATATTTTCGGCCGAACACGTGGACAACAGAAAAACCCTTACAGCTTTCACTCAATATCTGCTTTGCTGAACACAAGTCTGTGGAGGTGATTTCATTGAAGCTCTTTTGTAGTGGGCCATCGTAGATGCTAACCTTAGATTAATCAGCGCAGGCGGGTGGGGCATTGTCCTCCACGTGGCTGCTATAGACAAAGTTCCAGTTGATACGTGAGAGATTATCAAGGTGCCCACACACATTGAGAAATCCAAAGAGAAGAGTTTACAACTGTAACAATCAAAATGTGAGAGAGCTAATAATAAGTGTTTTTTTTTTTTTTTTATCAGACGCACTCATTATTAGTAATCTGTCTTTATTAATCATTAATAGAGATAGAGGTGATGTACAGGCATCGTTACTAGAAAGCGAGTAGTCGTGCAAGTATATCTTCTGTTCTTTCAACCTGTTTTTCAGGAATGCACACTGTGTAAACTGCCAGTTTTGGCTTCAGGGCACTAACCAGTCAATCAGCCAGAACACGTCTCTCTCTCTCTCTTTTTATATCTCATAACCTTGTTTGATGGATATGCAAAACACATACATCTTCTTTGTACCCCATCCAACAATTACAATTCCTTTGAGCGATGGTAGTTCTATTGTTTTGTTTTGTTTTTTCTGCGTGACATATATACACTGTCAAGCGTTGTTTGCATTCAGGGTTCTGCGACAGAGAAAGAGTGGGACAACAGCCCAAAAACACACACAAGGGAAATGAGAATGTCACACAGACCACCAAAACCACTGGGAAATATGGCCATTCTACTAAAATATCTATTTATATTCAGGACGGAATGTGAAGGAATATAGACATGCCCTCCAGAGCTGTTTTGGTTTTTGGCAGAGCATCATATCCCCCCACAACTCTTTAAATGTGTGTGTGTGTGTGTGTGTGTGTGTGTGTGTTTGAGAATTTACCCAACCTGAGTGAACACGCTTCTCCCATTTGGAATGGCCAATTAGCCGTGGTCTCCCTCTCGCACTGGTAGTGACCTCAGATTAGGTGAATGAGTTCAGAGCACACTCTCTGTGTTACACGTGACGCCTTTACCTGCTGTTTTTCTCATTACACACTGTGGGGTATTATCTATGGGTGACGTGACACATCTGGAGAGAAGCACTATTCTCTCCAGTCTGCGCACACCTGCCTATCAGTGACCACCAACGAGCAGCGACAGGGAGAGTGACTTTGGCCCACACACCTGCCTGAGGGAAGGGAGCAAACCTTGTGCCATGAATTCCAGATGCAGGACACACCTCAGCTCTGCGTGACAGCGACTTATCCAGATGAGACCTTAGGGGTGTGTGTGCAATTTCTTTTTTCTTTTTTTTTGAGTGTAGATATGTTTGAAACAGAAGGAGATGGAAAAGTACTAGTAGCCTCTTAGAAAATCAGCAGAGAGAGAGAGAGAGAGAGAGAGAGAGAGAGAGAGAGAGAAACCTAATTGCAGCATTTTTGTATGTTTTGTATGTCTTGAATACAAAGATCATTTAAAACCATGAAAGCTTTTATTACTGTGAAAACAAACCGTGAAAAATAATGTGTTAGTGTGTGTGTGTGTGTGTGTGTTTGTTTGCATGTGTGTGTGTATTTATGTGTGTTTGAACACATATATGTTCTTAAACTTTTCCCCGCATCAGCTTTTCCAGATGCCTCAGACATTCACCAGGCTTCACATTCACGTCTTTGTCCACTAATGAAGAATTTCCACAATACATACAGTGATCGCTGCATACAACTTGTTATAACTGTTTAAACAATAAAATGCACATATAAGTTTGTTCTAAGTCTGTAACATAACATAACATAACATAACATAACATAACATAACATAACGTAACGCAACGCAACGCAACGCAACGCAACGCAACGTAACGTAATGTAACGTAACGTAACGTAACATAAGGTATGGTAATGTAATGTAACACGACACAACACGACACAACACGACACAACACGACACAACACAACACAACACAACACAACAACATAACATAACACAACATAACACAACACAACACAACACAACACAACATAACCGAGGGTTAAATAAACCTGTGTAATCTCTCTCTCTCTCTCTGTCTAAAAATGCTGATAACAATTATAATAATGACAATGACAGGAGCATTCTAAGAAATGAAAGCACTGATGCATTCAAGGCTGTTGAGGAACAAGGTGAACTACCTGAACCTATGGTTGGCAGAATCACCCTAAAATGACATCAGAGGTGCACTTGAATAACCTTGAAGGCCCTAATTACTGGGAACACCGGCGGCAGTCAGACTGAACCAGGTTAAGGGCCGGTGGCTTTACAGCTGTTTACGTGTCGCTATCAATTGCTCCATTCAGTATCTCTGAACGGCTGGAGATCCAAGGTTTTACACAGACACATCACACAGACAGTTAACCTAATTCAATCAAAAAAGGCACACAGACCCGCTATTGTGAACATGAACTACTTGGCATTTTGCCATCACAAGAAGTGCCAGAAGCCTTTTTTTTTTTTTTTTACCTCACATAACATTATCAGGTCAAGACATAAAATGAGTATATCTTCTTCCCCTCCCCACCTATCCTACAGCTACAATTCCCTTGAGTGACACTTGTTCCATTTTCTTTGGTTGAGTGACATACGCTATCAAGGGGTTGTTTGCATCCAGGCCTTGCTGTGGTGTTGTGTGATTCTCTGGTAGAAACGGTGGGACAAAGGCCAAAAAAACAAAAGGGATATAAGAATGTCACACAAGCCACTAAATCCACTGGGAAATACGACCGTTCTAAAAAAATATCTATTTATATTCAGGGAGGAATGCAGACATGCTCTCCAGAGCTGTTTTAGTTTTTGGCAGAGCATCGTATCCCCACACGATTCTGTCAGTATGTGTTTGTGTTTGTGTTTTTATGTGTGTGTGTGTGTGTGTGTGTGTGTGCACGCCCACGCATGTGTGTTTACAGGTGTGTGTGTGAGACTCTGCAGACTGAGTGAACACCTTATGTAGCACTGAGTTCAACTGAGAGAATCCCTTTTTGGATTCAGTCTCTGTGTGTGTGTGTGTGTGTGTGTTTGTCTGAACAACAAGGTGAACAGGCCTAGAGGTGTGAAGTTTTCCTGTGACTGTGACCAGACTTCCTGTCTCTCTCTCTCTCTCTTTTTTTTTTTTGCTTTATTGTTTCCGCTTATTTTCTCTCCCATTTGGAATGACCAGTTAGCTCTGGTCTCCCGTTCACCCTGGCGGTGACCTCGGATTAGGTGAGTGAGTCCAGAACACGCTCTCTGTGTTACATTTCCGTCTCCTTTCATTTCTTCATTTCTTCATTTGACAGAAGCTTTTGTCCAAAGCGATTTCCAAGACAGGCAGAATACAGCCATTTGAATGTAGCCCGTTGCAGAATGTAGCCATTAAGGATCCGTCTGTGGCATAAGTGTCGCCACTTAGTTCAGTGTTAGACCAGATACAAGTGCAAGAAAAGTTGAAGGAGAAAGAACTACAGACAGACCCAGATAGAAACAGAGCTAACGGACCATGGCTACAACATTAATAGTCGGAATGGTATCAACAGTAATCAACACAACAACAATTCTTCCACCATGACAACAAAGTGGATTATAGTATACCTGTAGCAAAAGCTGTAGTGTACCTTACGGCATAAAAAGCATCTCAGAGATAAATGCTAAGTTATACCCATCACAGAGGGTAAGAAATCTACATAATAAAAGTCAATGCACACTACAGCATAAGCATCAGCATAGAGTATATATGCGGGAGTGCCACGAAGTGTACGTCATCGAAAGATAAGCAGTGCAGTGGAAATGTTCGATCGATTGTTCAGTAGGGAGGGGTCGAGTGCGGGGGGGTGGGGGGGTAGTTTGTGGCTGTGGAGGTAAGTGTTTTGCATTTTCATATGAAGCCTATCACTGCTTCTTTTCTCACTAAAAACTGTGGAGCATCAGCAGTATGATGTAACACGTGTGGAGAAACTCCACACATCTGCCTATCAGTGACCACCAACAAACAGTTACAGGGAGAATGACTTTGGCCCACACAACAGCCTGAGGGCTACGAGACCCAGATGTAGGTTTTTTTTTTTCTTTTTTTTTTTTCTTAATTGAGTCTATGTGTGTGTATGCATGACTGAGAGAGAGTTGGAAAAGTACCCGTAGCCCCTGAGAAAATCAGCAAAAAAAAAAAAAGCAAAACACAAAAAAAAAAAAAAATAACTATATCATTTAAGTGATGTACTGCAATTAATTAACCGCTCTTGAGAAAACAGGTAAACTGAGACCACGAAAGCTGTTTTTATTACGGTAATAGACAGCGAAAAGCAACACACGAATGTTAAGCGTAACTGCGTGTGTGCCTACATGCATTTGTACATGCACGCGTCTGCGTGTGTGTGAGAGTGTGTGTGTGTGTGTGTGTGTGTGTCTGTGTGTGTGCGTGACTGAGAATGAGAGAGAGCGTGCACTTGTGTGCATACCCTTTCCATTTGTTGCTTTTCCTCACAGGACCACGGGTCTCCTGAGAGAAAGAAAAGAGAGAGGAAGAAATACGTGTCCTCCATACAGGCCATGCTGTGACCTGCAGTAGCTCTGAGAGATGTGCCGAAATTATAAATAGAGATCTTTTTTTTCTTTCTTTTCTTTTTTTTTTTTTTTTCCTTCTCTCATTTCGGTTCAACCTAATTCTCTCACCACACATCCAAAAGAACCGCCGCTGCCCAGAGAGAGAGAACACTGGTCGTCTTTGTGCTCCTGTCCGTACTGCTAAAGTAAACATGTGGCCAGCACTGCCGTCCAACTGAAATGGTGTGTTTTGCGCCCATAACACTGAACTCCATGCTCTCTCTCCCTCTCTCTCTCTCTCTCTCCTGCCGCTCCCACATGCCCAGTCTGCGTGCGTGTACATGCACACTTTGTTCACGTGTTTGCATGTAAAAAACAATACGTACATATGCGTTCTGGTGTGTGTACTACTTAATCATGACGCTTATGTAATGGAACTGAGGTATGCCTTTGGTAGTGCAGTTCAGTACCCTTATTCTCTGTTTCTCTCTCTCTCTCTCTCTCTCTCTCTCTCTCTCTCTCTCTCTTTATGTATATACTCACATGTATATATGTATGTGTGTGTGTTGTGTGTGTGTGTGTGTGTGTGTGTGTGTATGTGCATAAAATCACCTAGGGTTGATACATTACTATGGTAGGTAAGCAGTAATGGCCTCATTGTCATCATTGTCAAAGCTTTGACCTTTACAGGACAAGGTCACATTTTAAAGGCCAGCTGGTATATCAATGCACGACTCAAGTTTGGAAAGTACTTTTTGCATCAAGCAGTAAAGATGAACCAGTGGAACGATCACATGCTATTTCAATAATGACCTTGGCTTTGTTTTTACTCATTGGCCTTATCTTTGGTTTTTTTCCCCCTTTCGTTCTGTTTTTGAGTCACTTAGTTTTCACTCATTCATTTGTGCATTCAGTGTCAGTCATTTCACTCATTCATGTGTGCATTTAATGCATTTAATTTGATTACCAACACACTACACCTCTGTGGTTTTGAGTGCAATTTATTGGAATCATTTTGGGATAATATTTAATGAAAATCACAAAAGCAAACAGACAAAAAAACCCCATAAATATATAGGTGCTAGACCTAAAAACCAGAGGAGCTACAGATGAAATCTTAAATGTTATGAAGGCCTCAGCCTTTCCAAACCTCTCTCTTATTCTCTTTATCAGTTTTATGTATGTCCCTCCCTCTTATCCTGTTACCCACAACGCATTGCCTTGTTACATAGGAAAATATTTCATGAGAACAGTTAATACAGATTATTCATCAATGGAAATGCAGGAGCACACGTTGGCAGTAAGGACAGAGCATTGGAAACAGTCACTATCGCAATGGTGAAGTTGGCTGTGATTCTGTTGGGTTGGTCTGTGCTGGCCACTACAATGTTAGTACCAAACCATCTATTCCCAGTCCTTTATTTTGATACTTTTGAGGGCTGGCACCATAAACCTGTTCACACCTAGTGCCCAACTTTGATCCATATATAGCTAAAATCGCATGACCTCCAATCAAAGGGCTAACATTTTATGGATAGTAGGGTGGGGTATATACAAAGAAATGTCACCTCCATAACAGAAATGGAATGGCTTGAGAAAGAAGAGAAACGAATGAGAAGAGGAAGACAGAAAGGGAGATAAACTCAGACCACTACAGTGTACGTAGAATTTTTCTTTGCAAAAACTACAAAACTGAAGGAACACTCACGGTGTCCCCAAACTTTTGATGGATAGTGTATGTAAAAGCAGCACCTGTCATTCTTGTGTGAGTATTTGCATGCATATGTGTGCATGTGTGTGTGTGTGTGTGTGAGAGAGAGAGAGAGAGAGAGAAAGAGACAGAGAGAGACAGGGACAGAGAGACAGAGTGTGTGTATGTGTGTGTGTGTGTGTGTGTGTGTGAGAGAGACAGAGAGACAGAGAGACAGAGAGAGAGTGTGTGCATGTGAGTACGTGTGTGTGTGTGTGTGAGAGAGAGAGAGAGAGAGTGAGAGAGTGTATGTGTTTGTGTATCACTGTGTGTTTACACACACTCAGCCAGCTCAGCAGATAAAAAACAGCAGAATCATTCGTCAGGCACCTCGTGTAACATGCTGTGATCAGAATCCAGTAAGAATATAGGTCAGTGGAGTCTTTCCAAAAGTCACTAACACCACAGTAAAAGGCCATAAACTCATATCTAATCAGAGCACACACAACACTGGCTTTCCCTGCGGGCTTACCCCTTCGGCCTGGTTCAAGCAGCAGTTCTTCCTACCGTCGAACCACAGTGACAAAATGTTGTACAAGATTTACAAACTTATTTGTTGATTGGATTAGACAAGGATATGTAAACTAAGTTTAGCATAATTGATAGCTGCTTAAATACCCCATTCAGAGTACTTGAGTCCTGAAGCAAGACACTTAACCTACATTTAATTTCTTTCTCTTTTTTCAGGGGTGTGGTTGCTGTGCTTTACTTTGTGCCAGAAATAGGAATGAACATGTTTGGTGATGAAGGAGAATGTGTTTTGTGGTAGTATAAATGTAAAGCATAACAAAATGCCACTGTAAATCCTTTTCAACTTGAAAGGATTTACAGCTGACAGTTTCTTGGAAAGTTTGACTTATTCACATTAAGCCTGGAAAAGAAATGGAATTACTGTGATATACAGATCTGTGTCCTGTTTTGACATGACAGATATAAAATTTGGAAACGGTCAATCATTACCCACAATGCTCCACCCTCTTATACAATGCACAACCCTTTGGGGTTTTTTGGCTTCGAAGCAAATAACTGCAGATCATTGAGTTTCTTTCTTTATGAGATGTCAGCGCTCACATATTTTCTTTCCTTCTTTTGTTTTTCTCTGGTTGTTTTTCTCCTCCGTTATTAGGTCTCATGGTTCAGATGAGGTTAAAGAAACAGACTGTGAAACAGAGAGATGAAGAGAAGAATGGACAGTGGTGAAGTGAGGAGAGGGAGAGCGTGGAAGGGATACAGAAAGAGAGCGAGAGAGAGAGAGAGAGAGAGAGAGAGAGAGAGAAATGGAATTTTCCATAGACATGAATCATTAAGAGACGTTAATCTTATATCAACAAGACCAGCGAAGTGATGGCCTGCCACAAGCCCCCCCACACACACACACACCTCCCAAGCACTACCCCATCTTCTCTCTCTCTCTCTCTCTCTCTCTCTCTCTCTATCTCTCTCTCTCTATCTATCTATCTAGGTTTCTGCATCTATTCCTCAGGAGACAAAGGTGATAATGGGTGATGCAACCAGGATACTAGAATTTACCACAGCTAAACCTATTGCTTCTCCAACTGTAATGTTTGAAACACCAAATCAGTATTTGTGCAACTGCTACATTCAAAAAAGAAAAGTGTAAAAACATGACACAAAAGTCAAAGACCATTAAGGCCTGACACTCAGGAGAGACTGTCAGGGCTGTCTGTGTCTCAGAAACACAGAACAGTGAGGAGTCTTTGAAAACGTGTAAAATGTATAGTTTAGGTGTGCACAAATGCACGTGTTCATAGAGGCTGTGCGTTGATCTGAGCAGCAGCGGAATACGTAACATCTGGCCTGAATCAGAACAGAAGGCCAATTTTAGCGTCTTTTTGGGGGGGAGGGAGGGGGGGACGCACGTAAATTTTAACATAACTGGCATTGGCATGAGGCATGAGGAAGTGTCCTCATATGCCAGCAAATGCCCTAGGCATGGTTATGCAAATGTCTGGACAACTCCTAATGGGTTAGCATCATCAGTTACGCAAACAACACACATGCATACAGACCTGGGATAGCACATGTGAATACGCACGCACACACACACACATACATGCGCATGCACTCACACACATACATACACACACACACACACACACACACAGACTCCTGCACAAACACACACGCACGCACACATGCACACGTGAGCACCTGCATACACACAGACACAAACACATACAGACACACACACATGTGCACGCACAAAGACACACACACACATATATATACACAGGCATCTGTTCAAACACACATTCACACACACACACACACACACACACACACACACACACGTGTGTGTGCGCGCACATACACACACACACTCACCCACAAACACTTTGAGTGCTTTCATGTGTGTATATGTATGAATGTGTACTGTGTATGTAGTAAGACTGAGGAAGAGCTAATGAAATATTTTTTATTAAGACATTGGAAAGATTCTGATCATGTCAGATTCCAGGAATTATGAGGCTTCTCTGGACCATAAAAAATTGTAGGCGTTTGATCAGTGATACGAATCATAGTTATTACATAACGTCACATGGGTGTGTTTGTGTGTTTTCTGTTTAAGCGTTGTCATAAAATGCATTGAAATGAACCATGAAGGTTGGTTTGTCAGTTTAATTGTCTCGTTTGTTGGTTACCATGTTGCATGTCAATGCCTATGGTTTACTAAATGGTATTATGCAAGCAAACACGCTTTTGTCTCTCTCTCTCTCTCTCTCTCTCTCTCTCTCTCTCTCTCTCTCTCTCTCTCTCTCTCTCTCTCTCTCTCTCTCTCTCGCTCTCCTCTCTCTCAGCCTCTTGGGACCACCTATTAAGCAGTAGAACACACTCCTGTTACGCCTATGCAAAGGCCCAGAACAGAAACACACAATCTGTGACGGAAGGTCCACACACACACACACACACACACACACACCCACACACACACACTGAACTGACTAATCCAGCACGTATTTGCCTGTAGCCCTGAGTTATCAGAAAACTCAGTGGTATATATCATGCGTGTCTACCAAACTTCTCTGAGCAAAGGTCGTAACATCGGTCTTAAAATGACGTGTGTGGGAATGACATGTCCGGGTCCAGGTACATCTGCAGGCACAGTAACCGGAAAGTTCTCACAAGACCGGGAATCACATGGAAGTATCAGAATTGTTGTGCTACAGAAACAAGCATCAGTGTGAAATGTGTACGGCTGGGATCTGATGTACTGCTCCACCATTTTGTCTGCGAGTGCAGTGCACGTTAGTAAACCACTTGAGGAAGTTACCTAGAAACCCTGGCCCGTTACCGGGGAGCCCACCCAAACTGGACCCACTTGTCCAACAGAGGACATATAGTCTGACACCCTGCCAACACGTCCATTAGCAACGAGAGGTTTTTTAAATATATAACTTCAATTTATATATAATTTCAACAGTATGTAAAAACACTGGGCAACAACCACACTGGAAATGCAAGACAATATATATATATACTGAAGGGGAGAAAAGCGCTGTTCAGTTTGTCATCATGAAAGCCAAGAAAGAGAGGTTTTTTTTTCATGTTTTTGTTTTTTATCCATAAAAAAACATATCATATCTATATTTAACAACAGACATTCAGCTCATGAGAAACTGCAAAATCCCAGAGTACTTTTTAGCCTCCAGTCTTTACAAAAATCAGCTCTAACTGCTTCTCTACTGACCCAAAATTTGCCTTTGAACAAAATAGTACTTATAGAGTTAGTTCTGAGAGAGAAAATATTACTTTCCTACACTCTCAAATACCTCAAAAGCACACGTCCATCAAATGTATCAAGATTGCGGAATGTGTTTCCTGAGATTAAATAAGTGTAATCTGAAGCACAACAGGCCTACACACAACGGATAAACATGCAGTATCGGAGGAGAGAAAGAAAAAAACTGAGAAGGGTCAGATGCCGAGAGAGAGAGAGAGAGAGAGCCAGAGAGAGAGAGTGTGAGTTGTCAATATCCAGCATAGGGAGGGATGGAGGAGTGTATGGTACTTTTCCACACACCTTCTCTCTGTCTTTCTTTCCCTCCCTCTCCCCAGAACTTTCTTTTGTTCCTTCCGCTCTCTTGTTTCCCTCTCCATCCTCCCTCCTTATTTGGAGAGATAAGTAGGAAGTGTTGTGGCTTTACAGCTTCCAGTATTTTCTTCACAGTTCTGTGACCAGTCATGCGCAAAGGCAAAATTCCTGCGTGTCTGACAGACCGGCTGGGGTTAGAAATGCAGTGCCCATTTTGGCATGTGTGGTCACTGTCCAGCAGTTACCTGTGCACATGTTGAAAGACAGACATTCTGAGAGAAGAAATGGGCCACTGGCACCGTGACAGCATGTACCATCAGTTGTAAGGAAAAATATTTCTTTTTCCTACTCTTGTGTTTTTGTCTTCCAAAAAAAAAACAAAAAAAACTTGTTCAGCATTTGGTTAGACATCACACCATGCTGATGTTGATATGAATTTGGTTAGGTCAATACTCTTCTTTTTTTTTTTTCCTTTCGAGAAAGGTGGATCTGTGCAGATCCTGTTTGTAAATGAATAATAATAATAATGAAAAATGATCCCCAATACAACTTTATGCACAGTATGTGCAAGTTTTTGCTCCCCTACACACACAAGAAACTTGAAACAGCTAAAATAGATGTTGATGAATAACGTTGTTTGTAATACAGTTGAAAATAATATCTGTTAAATCAGAACTTTTGTTTTGGTTTTTAGCTTGGTTTTTTTTTTATTTGGTTTTTTTTTTTCCAAAGGACCATTATGTTTATTGTTCATGCCATACAAACGGGAGATCAAGGACTCCACAATTATCTTTACAATCAGTTCTCATCAGTGGGCATTCAGTCAAACAGAATACAAACAGAAAATGTCAAGCACTTCCACTTATTTGTGTTTTTTTGCCACTCATTGAAACAGTACAGAGGAAAGCTTCTATTTGATATACACAATATGCATATCAATGGACTGGAGAAACATGTACTGACATTGTACATATTCATTTCTCACACCCTCATAATAGTTTATCATGTTACGACCAACCCTGACACACTCAACCACAACGACAACCCCCGCGATAGACCAACCAACGTTCATTTCAACTGAAATGAAAATAGGCAATTTCAAATTTAAAAAAAAAAAAAGAGAGAAACAAAGACTCACTTTTATATAAGCCAAAACTGGCTATTTGTTTGGACATTCAACAAATGATTTCAGAGAGAAATGAGCTTTCCGTCCCGTAAGAGAAAGAAGACATTTCTGTACTTGCGCAAGTCAATTACATCATCGCCAGTTTACTTCTAAATGGGTGAAAAAGACAAGTGACAACTCATGCCAGTCTCCTCCACTGAGTGAAACTATTTAAACATGAATAACTGCCAAGGCGATGTCAATTTAACATGTTACACACTTTATATATCAAATGTCTACAATGAACAAAGTCCAATTTGTCATAGATGGCAACAAATGAAATGTTTGAGGGGGGAAAAAAAACCCTTAAATGTCTTTTTTTTCCCACACAGTGGGTTGCACAAGAGAGCTAAACAAAAAAGAATGGATCTCTACTGGCAGTTGAATCTCCAGAGCTCTGCTCTACTTTGCTGTGTAAATGAGCCAAGTGTTGTTTCACATACGTTGTACAAATAGATTGTAAGTAAGCGATTAAAGGGTTTTGCCTCTACGGAACCTTAAGAATGCAAGCTTTAAGAATCCCTTTGTTTGTCAGTGGTAGTGTTGTTCTGGGCCGGTTAAAGGCTAATGTTACTGATCATTTGACCTTTTTGGGGGTCATTTTTTGAATGTGTAAGTGTATGGTAAAAGTGCACATTGTATAAAGCCAGTGTAAAAGGCTATTGTAGACTAGTATATTGAATGATCCAGTGTGAAAGCATTCTGTAAAAATGTGTATTGAATAAAGCCAGTGTAACCTGAACTGTAAAAGTGTGCATTGTGTGAAGCCAATATATACATTGAATGACCCTGTGTAAAAGTGTACTGTAAAACTGTGCATGGTATGATGACCAAGACACAGTAAGCACAGGCCATTAAGTCTTTCTAGTCTCATGACATTGTCTCTCTCACTTCCACGTTGCCGATGACAGTGATGTACTAGGACCTCCCCTTGTTTGGTGGTGTGTCACATGTGCCCAGGACAGTGTTTTTGATCCTACAGACCAGAGAAAGCCAGTCTGATTCCACTGACCCGTCGTCCTCTATCCTACACAAACAGTCAAATCCCTCCTCTATTGTTCCCATGTCCGTAAATATTTCCTTTTCCCATTCAGGCGATTTTCCGTGGAATAATTCCATTAAGGATGGAATCCCTGGCGCGTCGGTCCAAAGCTTTATGGGCAGCCCATAAGGAATCCAGGGAATGCGTATAATTCGGGATTGAGCGACCAAGTGTCATTTTAACACGTGCATGTGTGTACCATGTCAGGAATGCTCCACAACACATAATCACAACAATGCTGTTTTGTGTCTGTCTCTGTCCTGCTGTGTGATTGGTTGTGACAAGTTAGCTTTATCTCATGACTCACCAACGAGTAGAAAACTGGCGATGAGTGGTGCTATTCATCACAACAGGGGGAAGGCAACGGTCCAGTGATAAGGGCACTCGCCTTACAACCAGAAGGTCATGGGTTTGAACCCTCAAGCATGACAATTTGCTGCTGATGTGTTCCTGATCAAAGTGCATATCTCCACATGTGGACTTTTCCCTTAGATTTCGCCACGTGTGTCTGATTAGCCCCAGAATCTTGTATCACCAAGAATAAGTTACTGCTCTGAAGCTATGTTAGATTCACTAAAATACACCTTACAGAGAGAAGATATAAATATATATATATATATAAAAACAAAGTAGTAATTGTCATAACTTGTATTTGACAGCGATCTATGGCCATTAGCAGAATTTTTCAAGAGGTTTGTGTTTATTTTTAAAGACGGACTGATAGCCACAGCGTAGCGGCATAGGTCACCATCGCAAGTGCAGAACAAACTCATGGCCCAGTTCATATGTCACCATGCTTTACCATTCATTTTGCACTGAGAGTTCAGAGACAAAAACATACACTGGCCTATTTAGCTGATTCATTTTAGGAAACCCAATTAGGGTTTGTCTGAGCGTTCAGGAAATAACTGTGTGGCGGCGAAAAGTGATGAGCGGAGCAGAGAAAAAAAAAAATTCTCAGTCACTGGTTTGTTTAGAGCCTCGCCTCCCACCGTCGCCAGGCTACAAAACCACACGCTGAACTGGACAGGACAACAAAACCGTATTTTGACCAGAGAAGTCACCGCAACAGCATTTGTAAATTTACTTGTCAAACTTGGGAGGCACGGTAGGAGAGAGGAGTGAGAACGATGCACTCGGAATAGACCTCAGTGATAGACACCACACACTGCTTGGAAGATGGCACTGATGCGTCAAAAACACTGGTGGGGAATTTTGGAAGACGGTCTCCAGCTAACTCGCACATAACAACGTGGGCTGGGATCGCTCATCTCCCTGCCTGTTTTTCGGTCTGGGTTTTTTTTTTTGTTGTTGTTGTTGTTGTTCTTGTTCTTGTTTTCTTTCACTTTTGGGATTCCACACAGATTTTTGCTTGCCACCTATTTTTAACAACATCGGCAAACACATAAATATCTGAACATATGTCAGCGAAGGCTCAACGCCAGCGGCGCGCCAACGCTTGTCCAGCCGTTCAGGACAAGTTGCATGCCGTGACACCCACTAGTTTTCAACATTCCGATGGACAAGTTTTACCCTCCTAACCTTTACAGTTACAGTTAGTTCAGCAAGCTTTCACTTATAGCTTTAGCATTAGCTTTTACACCCTATACAAAGAGAGGTTCTCTTTACTGTTTGGTATTGGATTAGAAGACTGCACCATAGTGGTCATCATTTTATCCATTATGTTTGTTTGGTTGGTTGTTGTTTGTTTTAGATTTTTTTTTTTAGCTTCTTCAATAAGCAAAGAGTTTACTCCAGACTGTCTATCTCCTTTATTATTCATTCCTGCAGCTTCTTCTTGACCTTTATTTATTACTAAGGCTTAGGGGTAGCCCTCTGTGTACTGCAATCCCACGTAAAAAAAAAAAAAAAAAGGTTAAAAATGTTTTGGTTTAAATGAATGAATCATCATCATGGTCAGTGTGACACTATTTCAGAGGCCCAATGCTGCTCCAAAAAAACAACTTATGTAAAGCTGAAGCTCTGCAGCGCGTGATTGGTCGATCTCTGGGTCTTTTATCATATTTCTATCCCCTTCTGTTCCTCTTGATGTGGTTGTCATGGTAACCTCCAAGTCACAGTACCAGGATGCTGCGACATACAGCATGCAGACACCAAGAAATCTGTTTTTCCTTGCCCAGGTGCCTGGGGGACGGACTAGTGTTTCGTATGTGTGTTGGACTTTGGTTGTGTCGTGAACGATACCACTGTAATTGTGCACTCTGGAGACCTCCGTTTCTCTTCATTCAGTAAAAGATACTGCTGTCAAGCACACGCACATACATACAAACATACTATACATACATATCTACAGAATAATACCACGCATGCCACATGGACAGTACATGGGCCGTTGTGACGTGACTTGAATGATGAATGGCATGCGTAAACACAAAAGCATACACATGGTAGCTTCTCAGGGTTGCATGAGGACAGTGACTGGTTTCACATCCTCCCTTCAGCCAATCACAATTCTGCAGCCTGTACTGACATTTACACACAATAATGTGATTCTCTCGTTGGCTCCCGTCTCTCTCTGTTACTCTCCTTATCTAACACACACACACACACACGCACACACACACACACACACACATACACACACACACACATACAATACCACGTATTGTTTCAGCACACAAAGTATGCTCTGCAGGTGAATGAGAATGGGAAGGAGAAAGAATCCTTTTCAGGGTTCCTGGGACAGCGCAGGTGAGAACAGTGTCATAACCCTCTTTTCACCCTCTCTTCCCCCTCCCACCCAATCTTCTCACCACGTTATCTCGTGATAACATTATTTAGGTCAGGACATGTCTTTAAAAACTGCAGCGCACCATAGAAATACTTAGAAATATTCTCCATTAAGAAAAAAAAAAATTTTTTCAGTTCCTCACAAAAAACATTTTCAATTGTTCCCTTACACACACATCATGACGATGCAGTGTATGTAATTTCAGGTACGGTTTTTTAAAAGATACTTTGAGCAGTTTTATTTCAGCATATTGTTATAAGGGTGTTGAGGCCTAAGGTAACTTATGTGCACCCTTTTCTTCTGCTGTAATATCAATGCTGTGACAACTCGAATTTTTGGACGGAAGCTGCTCTGAGACTTATGAGTAAGCCTTGATCCGGATTACCTAATACTATTATTTGACTGTTACGCAGTTATGTTTAACATGGGCACACTGGTTCATAAAATGTCTTGGCATTTCACATAATTCCTTACAAGTCCAATGCCAGTGATCGTGCTGTGTAAATAATTGTTTGCTCAGGCGTCAAAGAGTGAATGTAATGAAAACACAGAGTCAAGACAAATCACTCCTACTGTACGCATGGTACCATGTGGTCCGTGTGACAAATATTCTACAAATAGATATGCAAACTCAGTCAAGCACACAGTGATAGTGATAGCAAATACAGCCAAAAAAAAAAGCTCACACTTTCTTTTGTAAGGTAGATACATGCAGCGTTAGTGGATAAAGTAGAATTTAGATGAACTGGCCCAAACCTGAGATCATGACTTTTTACATCGTCATGTTAACCATTAATTTTGCCTTTAGTTCTTTTGATCCAAAGGGTGAAACAAACATTCCCCTTGCCTGAGTAAAGTACCTGCTTTTTTGTGAAGTTACACCTCCCTTGGTTTGGATGGGAACAGTTTGAGCGGTTGGCCACATTTCCCTCTCATGCATGTTTTGTTTTTTTTTCTTTTTAATTATTATTTTGGGCATCACAACAACATTCTTAACTCACCATAAAACACTCTGAACCGTTTAAAGTGAAAATTACCTAGAGTAGCTTTTGAAACAAGATAAACAGATGTGGTTTCTCTGGCCTGTACTACCAGTACAACAATGAAGAAAGGCCAGCCTACAGCATCTTTAAAATTACCAGTACTTTTCCACTGAGCAAAACATCAGTGAGTAAAAGGGAGGAAGACGAAAGAGACTGATAAGCAGAAAGGCTGAGAGGTAAAGAAGCATAGCACAGAAACACAAGCATTGTCTTGATATCTAATGGAGCATTGCTGATCCCACACACATCACAGGAGTTGAATAACATCCATTATGGACACAGTCGTAGCAACCTGTCCAGGGCCATCAAGTACTCACAGACCTGCCTCCCCTGTAGCGGCCTATGAGTAAGGGCTTTGAGGCTGTAACTCGTAGTGACTCGAACTTGGAACACTTGGAGTGTGAAATCTGTCAAGCACTTGCTTCTAGTTCTCTTTTCCAAATCATTTTGGCATATATGATGCAAGGTTCAATCTGTTCCATATCAAGATTACAGTTTATAATTTTGTCCCCCATCAGTACAGAACCTGCCTATGAAAAAGTTCCAATGATAATCTGTGAAGATGTTTGGTTTTTATGTAAATACTAGAGTAGTTTGGGTTAATCCAAGCTCAGGAACACTCTGAAAAGATGAACAAATGAAGAAAACAAGGAACCACTCAGTAGTTCTCACATCTGTGGGAAGATCATCCCACCATTCTGGAGCAAGCAGAGAGAACTAGTCTAGTCCCGGAGGATCGAGATCCAGGAGAACATGTAGAGATGAATAGCCAGCTCCATTCAAGTTTCAAGTTTCAAGTTTATTTAGAGCCCAATATCACTGTTTACGGTCTCAAAGGGATTTACAGGCCACAACAGTCAAAATCTAAACAGGACGGCACCCCCGACTTAATCCTCATGGCGGGCAAGAAAAACTCCCCAAAAACCCAAAAGGGAAATGGGAAAATGGGAGAACTCTTGAGAAGGACCACAGTGAGAGGAGAGCCCTTCTTGGCCAGACAGGTGTGCAATAGGTACCGACCCAGCGGGCAGTTACAATTACAAGTAAATTAGAGCATGAGCAAAGGGGATGGCGATGCTGACAGGAGGCTGACAGGGGGATGAAAGATGATTAAAATCCCTTTGGATTGATACAAGGATTGGTATTTCAACGAGGGTAATTTTGCTGTAAAACTGTTGAATCAGTTGAATCAGTACCTTAGACAGCTCTTATCTCACTTATCATTGGGGATGTAATACATCAAGCTCATGTGACATATTTCATAATACTGAAAGTCATGACAGCTAGTAGCATAGATGTTATCTGGTTTGGTGTGTTTTTCAATACTGTGCCTGAATGCTCAAGGCACTGAACATTTTACATTTCTCCCTGCTGCGACACACCTGGCTCTAACCTCATCGGTTAACAGTAAAAGGCCTCTGATCAGCGGGCGTGTTGGAGTACAGATAGACCATAAGTGTGTAGACCTGTGGATTTCCAAGAACAGGACTGACACCGCTAGCCATGCGAAACTGCATAAGTAGAGTGCACAGAGAGACATAAAGAGAGAGAGAGACATAAAGAGAGAGAGAGAGAGCACCTGCTGAATCCCAAGTGCATCCATGCAAAAATCAGCCCCTTCTGGAAATGCGACAAGGAACAAAAGGTAAAAAACATCATGAAATTCAGTAATGACACAAGATACAACGAATATTCCTGAATGAAATATTGGCGGAAGAAAGTCCCTTTCTGCTACAGATCCAATCAGTCCAATTCATTATAAATTAATAATGAGAACTCAAGTTTCAGAGGAAAGGTTAATTGATATGCATCGTTGTAATTTAACCCTTACAGGAATCTAGTTTTGTTCATCACCTCATACTGGGTGACCTAAAAAGATTAGCCTTGACATAGATAGCACTGACTCTCTTTAAAACATGTCTAGGCATGTCTTTGATATCACAAGCAGTGTGTCATTGTCTGAATGCAATACACATAGGTTTTTTGCCACCAATACGGAAGTTATTTATGGTTTAATCTTGGGACAGGTTATTAATTAGTTTGTGAAAAACTGTATTACCTCTTGTAAGCAGAAATTCTGATGTTTATATATAAGAACACCATTCTCTGATTTTCTTTCTGCTCAGTGAACAGATTAAAAACACACATATCTAAACTGACATACACTAAAATGCCCCACAGATTGCATCAGTTTAAGAGGGGTTTTTTTTGCAACAATATGCACAGATTTACCCTTAAATTTGACCACAGAAGATGTCACTGTTCACAACCTTCCTACAAATGGTCTCCACAGTAGGGGGAAAAAAGGCTATGGTATCACTTTTACTTAAGCTTGTCTGCTCATGTGATCCTCTGCATTAACACCAGATGAAAATTATTCTCCCAAATATTCAAATTGTGTCCCATTTTCAGGTTTCAAAATCCCACTATTAACATGGGAAAAAATTAGAGTTCCCAGCGTTGGGAGAGTTCTGAAAATGATGATTTGCATGAAAGACTCATGAACTAAATATTTACAATTAACAAAAGGCTTAGTTCTAGACTCAAAGCCATGTGTGCCGACTGTATTTAAGTGTTATAGTGTTCAGTCTATACACTCTTTTCTGGGTTTTTTTTTTTTTTGAACATGACATTTTTATACGTCATTTTCAAAACATTATACTTTTACTGATTTGGAAACAATATTTTGTACCCAGTTGGAGATTTGGAAACTCTGACGCCGTCTCATGACGTGGTCTTGTTTTGTTTTCTGTCTTCTCCTTTCAATGATTTCACAACGTGTTTCATTTTCTCACCATGACAGATCAAAAAGAGCTGGCATATTCCAAATCTGCCGTTAAATGCTGATTGGGGTTTTACATTTTGAGCTGCCAAGGCACTGGGATATTCTAAAATCTAGCCGGATTATCCAGGGGGATGGTTAACATTTATGCTTTATGACGTGTCTGCATAGCTTTAGGACTGGAAAGAAATTGACCTCATTTAAATCGTGACATTTCTGAGAAAAAAGTCAATAACTCTCGACTTGTTATGTAATCAGAGTCAGGCGTCGTCTTAAAGAAGCTTGCGGAGTTGTTTTTGGGAAAGTGACAGGGCTGTAATGAATAGAAATTGAAATGATCTTTCTAGAAGCTTCTGTGTAAGCCCTTGTAAAAAAGGCCTTGTGTTTGCTTTACGAATCCAGCCTTTGACAATGCGTTGTATTTGCAGAGAGATTCCTCTGTGCTCTAGGCTAATCGTCCAACTAATCATCTCACTGTTCACTGCATTGTTCTTAGAGTTTCAGGTGTGTTTTCCATAACAGCTTCATCTTGTTCCAGCATAAATGATCACAGATCTGTAGAGCATGGACGTCATTACACAGTTCTGTTTGGACTTGTTCAAGCTTCCCCCTATGGTAACCCTGAGGATATGACACTGCCTCTGTAAACATATGTAACTGCCCCCCTCCCCTCCTCCTCCTACACCACCACCCCACCCCCCCCCCAAGTCACCCCGCCCCCTTGGTCCTTCTCACTCTTACCGTGTTGGTGTATGCAAATGATGTGGTTTCCAGTGGAAAACTACTGAGCAGAGAAACAGGGAGATGAATGTGGAGGCAGCGGGGACAGCAACTTTTGCCGAAGTTGCTTTTTAAGCCGCTTTTTAAATCGATTCGAGGCCCGAACTCCCGACTTGCCCTCGAATGACCTCGGACCTGACTCGAGCTCTAGATTTGGGACTCGTGAACAATGAATACCTGTAAGGAAATAACACTGTTTGAATGAAGAAAAGGTTTTATTGTTTTTATGTTTCAAGGAAAGGTTTATTCAGTATTTGTTGTTGCTGTTGTTATTGTTGTTGTGGATATGCATTTTGTCACAATAATTTGAAGGGAACTTTTCTAGAGTCAAAGACACACATAGACCAGGTACGGAGACAACAACTGCAGTCTACACCTTGTCGAGACAGCCTCAGCTACGTTCATCACTTCGATGATGTAGGCAGCCAGGAGATGCATGCATTTGTGAGAGATTGAAATTGAGAAAGAATTTGACTGTGAGCTGTGATTAACCTCATTTTGTCTGATTTAGTTTGTTCTGCGTGAGCGGCACCAATATATCCAGGATCTCTACCTTGACCTTTTCTCTGATTATTCACTTCATCAGTATTTTAAAATCCATTCTTTAAGGATCACCCATCATATTTGCTTCAATTTTGATATACTGATCAGAGGATTTTGCTTCAATTTTGATTAAACTGATCAGAGGATCAGGGCTGAAGGTTAGCAGGACCACCTTGAAAAACAACATGATTCTCTTCAGAAGATCCGTCGAATTTACCCCATAAGGCTATGGTAAACGAATTTAATGTTCCCAACCTGCAACCCCCTCCTCCTGCCGCCTCCCAACAACTGAGCAACTCTTTATCTCATTATAAAATACACATGTGGACTTGCTGTACACAATTTGTTTGACATAAATTTCCCTCTTCTCTTTCAAATATTTGAGAAAATAGAGTGAGAGACATCACCACTGGTGCACTGTGATTATAGGAAGGAAAGGTCACGTCATAGACCAGGAGAAAGTCGTGTTATTGATCTTTTTCACTGTCCCGTAGGTTGCTAAGTTATATGTTTACAGGAGTTGGGTATTTGAGCTACCTATTTCTGGCAAACGCTGAATTAGAATGAGAGTATGGTTTATGAGCATCGCAAAACCAAAATTTAACCCCCCGTAACTGATAGTTCACAGAAGCATGTTCAAGAATTCAAATTTTGCTGCATTGTTTTTATTTTCTTTCTCCAGCTGTTCAAACCATGAAAGATCATTTCAGTGAGCTAATTCATTTTCATTTGTATTATTTATATGAGATCTGTGAGGAGAAGAAACGCAACTCTTTGGCACACTGTCTTCTGTGTAAGTGAGAATACTGTTTCGCAACAAGTTACAGTGACAAGTGACAGTATAGGGTAGCGTTAATTGAGGAAATGGTCTTTATATTAAGGCTAAAAGACAGGAAACCTCCAGTTCATATGTGAGTGGCAATGAGAAATCAGGTCAAAAGGTCATTGGAGCAATTTGGCAAATGTTTGCTACATTATTCATTGGTTTTATCTGTCCCTGTGATGACTGTTTGCTATTTTGCCAAACAGACCAGCTGGCAATATAAAAAGAAAAAAATTCCAAAGAGTGTGGAAATGTGAAAACTGTGCAAGAGGGAAACGCTTTTGTAAACCACACAACATGGGAATACAAAGATATTCATGGCATTCAAGTTTTATTTTTGACTTTTTTTTAGCTCCTTTTTTGAAAATGAAAATGACTATGAAAAACTGATTATTTGAATTTGACTGTTCGTGTTTGACTTTCTTAATCTTTTTAATCTTTATTTTTAATCCTCACTATGAATAAAAAAAAACCAAAAAAAAACAACAACAACAACAACAAAAAAAAAACATGCTTGTGAGTGAGGGGCTATTTACTCGTTTAACCGCCATATGGTTTACATAACATACATAACAGTGTCAGAAAGCTGTCCAGCTTGATCATGACGTATAATACGAGGTATTTGTTACATAATAAAGCAAGTGAGTGCTTACCCAAAATAACTGACAGTCGTGTTCATAAATAAGAAGCTGTTGTTGTCATATTCTCAATAAAGCTCTCATAATCCCTTATTATTCTTGTTATTGACACTATTGTTACACCCTTATGACTGAGTTGCCGTGGGGATTTTTTCCCCCCCATATTTACAATAACTGGGCAGGTTGCCCTGTTCCAGTGCACAACCCCTTGGTTTATCAGAACTATGGTGCTAAGGTCAAAAAATGAAAGCGACGTGAGGCAGGGAATGGAGGCAAAGGAGAAGAATTAATGTCACGTTTCCTTTTCAAACTTGTACATATTTATTTATTCAGTTGCAACCATTGAACATTAAAAAAAAGCAAATATGTTACAATTCATATTTTTTTCGCTCTCCTTCTTAACATATCAAAGTTCATTTTGCATTGCAAACCTCCAATTATGTAGCGACTCACCAATGAACTTATGGATCCTCCAGACTCCATCAAAGCAAGAGAACTTCACAAATGTACCTGGTGTAAAACAAAAACATTAAAAGTCATGGCGGTCTCTCCCCGTCAAGAATTTCCTGAACACAAGAGTCCATCTCATTCCATTTAAAACAGAAATTAAACTGTTGGTTCCTCCACACAAATGAAAATGGAAAATCGCAAATGAACACTGCGGACCGCATGTAACTGTTCAAAACAGATTCTTTCTGTAAGGCGAAAAAAAAAACCAACCTCTTGCCACTAACACACACACTTGGTGAGAAGAGGTTTCAAACATAACACGAGTGTTCAATGAAGTGAGATTACCCAGTCAGATAACATAATATCAAGGCTGAGCAAGGAGAAGATATCAAGTCTTTTCTCTTGTTGGACAATAGTGAATTGAGACGACTTTTGAACAGTAGTTGTCAAACTAACTGGGCAAAAACTCACTTTATGAAATGCCCCACTGCATTCACTTCACTACACACAAACTCAGAAAAAAAAGACAACAGTGTATAAGTTAACAAACCAAAGATAAGAACACACATAAACAAGCAACAAACAACTTAAATGGAATCAAATGGCAGAAAAAAAAGGCTTTTGTTAAAAATGACTGAAGGATCAATGCAAACAAATGACTAAAAAAAGGTAACTTTGTGTAAGATCTAAAATGGAAAAAAAAAAAAAACAGCAACATTCTCAAACACAAACGACATTTGCTATACTGAAATCAAACTGGTGGGAAACAGCCATTAATTCTGTTCACACTGTAACACAACAGAATATACAAACAGAAAACTTAAGGGATGATAAAATCAATTTTTGTTGTCTAGTCTTTGAAAATTCAATCCATAAAAAAAAATTGTCATTCATTTTAGTGATGGCTTAAATCAAACAAAAATAAATTAACCAAAAGAGTGAATAACAACATAGACTGAATACTGATGATGTAATTTGTGAAATCCAAGCCATGAAAACATTCTGTTTGTTCATTCACTGTGTACCTTAGGAAAACAAACAATGAAAACAGCTGAAAAGCTAACCTCAATGACCATAATTAATATGATCCATTCTCCCATTGTTTCATCAAAACAAATGTATACGAGTGTATATAGACCTCCCCTCTGCCCACAAATCAAATCATCAACACATAAATCAGATATGGAGTGATCACACAATTCTTCATAGGAAAAAAAAAAAAACCAAACATAAATTATGGTGTTGACCTCCACACACACATAAAAAAAAATGAACTAAGAAATTCACATGCATTAAAGGTTCTGCTATAGCAAAGCCAGGTACCAAGTCCCAGGTGATACGTGGGGAACAACCCAAGTAGGCCAGTCTATTTGTTAATGCAAAGAATGGAATGAGCTTGGTATTTCTCTGAAACCACCAACTGTATTCTAATCTGGTTCGAGGAAGAACATATCTCTCTTCAGGGCAGTTACCTCAGCTTCTGATATCCAGTATATTTTAATATGTGTAAATTCTACATCCCAGACTCTACTGCGTTGCCATGATACAAAGTGCTTCAATACAAGGGGAATGGTTATGCCGCAATTATTCAAATTATGCGCGTACTCTTTGTGTCCCAATCTTGATTTTATTATATGCATTTTTATTATGCGCAAAGCTACAACCTGCTACCTGTTTGTAAGTCCGCGGCGAGTAGATCTCTGATCTGCAGATTGAGGTCCACCCAAGTGTAGATCAATTGATCAGCGTGGTCCAAAATTACAAAAACACCAGATCAGTAGGAGCAGTTAATGTCGTATTATGAAAATGTGGGGACCATGTTTAGCGACACCTCAAACACATTCAAGAAAATTCCAATAAAAACAGATACAAATGTCTTTTATTCAACATTCTTTTATTAGGCTACCTTGTTTTAGACAGATTTGGACAAGTTGATAGAAAATTACATATATTAATATACACAGTCACATCTTTCTTGCTTTTCACATACACATACTTGTGGTGGACCACAATCCAGGAATAAGCAGGCCTTCTTTCAGCCAAGAAGTGCACTGCAGGGAACAACAAAACTCATGTTTTTGCTGGCTTTCACAGCAATTTCAATCATAAATTCATCCATGTTCTTGGAAAACATGTGATGAGGGGACTAAAAGACTCACCACCCCCCAGGCAAAAACCACCGTTTATATATCTTTAAAAGTACAGTAACAGAATTTCTGCTTAAAAGAGTTTGGATCCATTTGAATCAATTAGAAAACACATCTTCAGTGAAATTCTCCTTGATGCTCAATAACCAGGTCTTCAGTTTATAGTAGGTTATGCTCTTTCACTAGTAGTGCTTGCTCATTTATCAAACCATCTCCCACGTGGCTGTCATTTTACAACAAGGGACACAACTGTTGTAAGCCCAAAAGCATTCTAAGCAGCTGTTATACAGGTTTCATCTCATTATGCTGCCAAACATCTAATTTTCAAAAAAGTCCACAAAACCCTGAGCTACAACGCTGGACTCTAAACATTGAGCTCTGCGACTTCACTCCCCAAAGCCTAGAGAGACTGATCCTCACAGCCATCCAAAATAAATGCTTTCGCTTGTTTCAGGTCAAGTGCTGTAGATCCACCCCCTTTAATAGGGTATATATATATATAAACATGATCTTGATATGCATGTTTAGATCAAATCTGCATCCATCCAAGATCACTGAGGGCCATGTGCATCATTCACCAATCTCTGACCCCTATAAAAGGGCTCATCTCTCATTTGGTACTGCCCTTAATATAAAACGTAGATGTCTCTGCCTTTTCGCAACAAGCCTTAAACATCTCTTCAGAGTCCTCCATCCACCACACTACGCAAAACAGAGTACTCAGCAAAAAGAGCAAGGAACAGCAGGCATAGCCTGACAGGAGTTCCTCTCATCACAAATCAAATTCTTCCTCTAGAAGAACTAAAT
This sequence comes from Chanos chanos, assembly GCF_902362185.1. Taxonomy (NCBI): domain Eukaryota; kingdom Metazoa; phylum Chordata; class Actinopteri; order Gonorynchiformes; family Chanidae; genus Chanos; species Chanos chanos. Next base: position 6,674,690 of record NC_044504.1, read on the forward strand.
ACAGTTTTGCTCAGCAATCAGAATGGGACACCCCAGCTTTGGTTGACTCGGTCTGGGATATCGTCGTTACGATACATGGACTTTTACATGGACTTTATTCAAGGCGACTGCCTCGAAGCATTCCAGCAGCAAGTCCTTTTCAGATTGTCTTCCACAGAAGACCTGGCTGTGCTTGTTCAGTTCTGAGTCAATACTTTTAACTGTTCCTGGTATCAAACATAGATTTGTTTTGTTTTTTTGGTTGTTTCTTTTTTATGTTTAGCGCTTCTGTTTCTGAGCCTATGTTCAAAAGGCGTTTTGGTGGTTTCTCTCCGACACCTGTTCTTTTTTTTTAACTAGCCTATACTTAAACCCCTTCACAGGGCTGACATAGTGCAGTCATAATATTGACATAACAGATTGTATAAACTGCCCTAATAGCTTCGATAGATTTACGTCCACATGTGTAGAACTTGTAGTATCTGACAACGTTTTTAGCAAGGCACTATACATATATTTTGTTAGCATGAGTGCTAACAAATTACTATATCATGCTTTATTGCCATGTTATGTCAGAAAACATGCTGACAGAAGTTGTTATGACAACACTATGGCAACCATGCCTCCCTTACAAAGCAAGGTTCAAGAACATTTTCTTGGAAATAGAGGGCAAGTAGGTGCCAAGTGCTTTTTCAAGCAACAGAGCAAACTACATCGCAATCAGGGGACAAGCAATATGTCAACTGACCTAAAGACTTCTATAGCCTTGTACCACATAAGTAAGGATAATCATATGTTACTGAGATGGTTTAGACCTAGTATACAAGACTGCAAGGATATGACACACTGCACTGTAGCAAATTCTAAAGGCTGTTCACAAACTATCACCATTCTTTGTTAAGTTTTTCTTACTTTCTCCTCCTTTTTTTATTTATTTTTTTTATTTTTCCTTCTTCCTTTTTTTATTTTTTGTTTTTTTTGTTTTTGTTTTTGTTTTACAATTGCTTTAACTTGTTTTACAGAAGCAGAGTTTCAATGCGCAAGACTCTTGACACAAATGTTGAACTGCTCATATTGGCGCTAAATGCACACTGGTTTTTACAATGAAACTAGTATATCTGAATCATTCTGAATGTGATCTTTGTGCTATTATGTAGCAGTGGTGAAAAAATTCACGAGTGTGATGCACTGCATTCTCAGCCATGCAATGCCGATAATATTGGCAAGGATAATACGTCACTTTAACACAGGATGGATTAAGATAGTGACCATCATATCTTGTCACAACTGTTTGGAAGTCTTTGTGATATGAGGTGACTGTGTTCAATAGATTTAGCTGGTGATTAACAGTTTTTCACTTTGAATATAAAATTACAATTCAATGTCTTTATTGAAGTAATTCAGCACACAACTTCAGTTTTTGTCGTTGCTGTTTTTGCATTAGGAGTCTTGCCTACTGAAACCCAGCCATGTAAATTAGTCAAAGCAACCATAAAAACTGTTACTCACCATTGTGTTTGTCTAAACTGACCCAATTCATGGTGCTGAATTGTTATTGAGAATAGCTTCAGTCAGTCGGACAAAACAAATAAGGTAAACTTTAACGAGATCTTTTGTCTCTGTTACCTTTTTGAAATTACTAGCGGCAAATTTACCACTGTGATGAAGTTTCATGAGTGTGGTATAGCATAATGAAGTGCAAAACAGCTACAAAAAGCACCTACAGTAGACAGTCTTCTCACATATGAGTGTAAATGCTAATATGAATGGTCCCAAAAGACAAACACTTAACGTCAAAAAACAATTCTGGTTCCAGTGGTGGAAAATAAGAGTACATACATTAAATAAGGCATATCTCACCAAATCACTTGCTATAAAAATAAAATAATTCTACAATATTTCAGCACATATTTGCCCATATTAAATGAAAAAAAAAAAAGTCTGTTGTTCCAATGATGCTTTTGGTTGTTGAGACGTCAGGTACAACAGCTGATAGAGATTTTTGGATACAGTTGGACATAATAAGGAAATGAGGAGGAAGGCATAAAGTTATCTAACAGAAATATCCAGAATGTTCTTTAAGTCCCTCTGAAGGAAGCTACAAAAACACACACACACACACTGTAAATATTACAGACCCCAGATAGCTTGTAATAACAAATTTTTAGAAAAAATTTACATGTGCTGTTCTTCGCAATGTCCTAATGGTCTTGAGAGCAGCACATTACAAAGAGAAATACACAAACATGAAGATTCCCACTGAGCAGATCACCAGGAGGCTGAAATTGAGCAGACACTTGATTTTAGGGGGTTCGTAAAGCATTTCCGCAATCACCCGTTCATCCTCCTCGATAACTCTAGGTGCAGTTTCCGATGCATCTTGGTCCTTGTAACCACAGATCAAGTCAAGTAGTTGAAAGAGCTTACCCTTCTCTCTATTGACTTTGTTCTTCACCATCTTTTCACCCAGGCCTACATGGCCGTTGCCATTGGCCTCAACCGGAGTGGCAGACTCTGTGCTGGGGGTCATGGAGTCATGGTCACCAGCAGACGGCATAAGGAGCTTGATGTCGGCCCCATCAATGCACTTCTGTTTCTGGTCGTTAAGGGGCAGGTCTTTCAGGAGGGCGCCATTACCGTTGCAGTGAATAGTGCTCTTTTCAGTCAACTTGTAAGTCTCCTCTCGTTCGTTCACAGGCATCCTCTCCACACTGCGAAGGCCCCACACAGTGGTACGCCGGACCTTGTCCTCGGTTGGGGGAGGAGTGCACAGACTCACCACCACAGCCACCAGCCCAGAGATCCAAAACAGCCCAGCAGCAATATACATGTAATGGATATGTGTGATGAAGAATGGCCGTTCGTCTGGCTGGTCACATTTCGGCTCACGGTAGATAAAGCCAAGGATCAGACGCAAGGTTCCTAAGAAGAACCCTGTCATGCCGCCCCAAAATGCTCCAGTCTCATTGCAGCGTTTCCAGAAGACACCGAGCAGGAAGAGGGCAGCGATAGGTGGAGTTAGGTAGCCTGCCATTTCTTGGATGTAGAGGTACATTTGGCCACCCTGCATCTCAATGATGACTGGCACCCAGGCGATGCTAATGGTCACCATGAAGATTACAAACAGGCGGCCGATCACCACAAGCTCGCGGGATGAGGCATGCTTGCGTACCATCTGGTAAATATCGAGGGTGAAGATGGTGCTGGCACTGTTGAAGATGGAGTCCAGGTCACTCATCAGTGCAGCAATCATCACTGCCATCATTAGCCCACGCAGCCCAACGGGCATAACACTCATCACTAGGCGCGGGTAGGCAATGTTGGAGCAACCAGCTTGACTGCCGCAGACCGCCATGCAGTGCTCTGGCCCAATACAAGCAAGTTCATCTGCAAACATGATGCGCGAAATCATACCCGGAATGACAATGATAAACATGGGAAGGATTTTGAGAAGTCCTGCCATGAGGGTCGAACCTTTGGCATGGGCAATGTTCTTGGCAGCCAGGACCCTCTGCACGATGACCTGGTCGGCACACCAGTACCAAATAGAGGCAGGGGTCTGGCCCAGCAAGAAGCCCGGCCAAGGGATGTCTTCATCTAGTGGTCCTCGCAGCAGCTTGAGGGAATCAGGCTTGGGGTGGATGCGGCAGGTATTGGTGTAGGTAAAGGTATAGTTATAGCTTGCAAGAATGCTTGTGACATTGGGAACAGCTTGCATGTACTTCTCACGGACTCCATCCAACCCACCAACCTTGACAAGACTGATTATAGTAAGGCTCATAGCGCCACCAACCATGAGCACAGCTTGAAGCGCATCTGTGTAGATGACGGCAACCAACCCGCCGGTCACCGTCAGCAGCGCCGTCATGGAGATGAGTAGGATGATTGACAAGTAGAGGTTCCAGCCAAGGGATTCCTGGATGAAGAGAGCGCCGGCGTACAAGTCCACTGAGAGTTTAGTGAAGATGTAGAGCAGAAGAGAGAGACCAGCAAAGTAAACCTTGAGCCGATTGCCGCCGTAGCGCTTAGAAAGATACTCAGGCATTGTGTAAACCCCAGAATGGATGTAGACTGGGATGAAGATCCAGCCCAGGAGCTGAAGGAGCAGAAGGGCATTAAACTCCCAGGCTCCCACAGCAAAACCACTTGCTGCACCTGACCCAGCTAGGCCAATGAAGTGCTCGCTGCCAATGTTGCTGACAAACAGGGACGCTCCAATGAAAACCCAGTTCATCGTGCGTCCAGCCAGGAAGTAGCCACTGACTGTGCTGCGGTTGGCCTTCCACATAGCCAAAAGGCCAATACCCAGTACAACAAGAAAGTAAAGAGCCACAACGGCAATGTCTGCGGTCTCCATTGCTGGCCCCATGTTTATTTAAAGTATCAAAATCAAATTGCTCACAAAAAAAAGTGACCTGGGGAGGAAAAGTGTGATTTTATTTAAATAAAAGAACAAGCAATACTAATAAAAAAAAAGTAAAATCTCTTAATCCTTTGGTGTGCTTTCTGTCTGGATGGAAAGTGAAGAATCCACCTTCTTTAAGGGGAATTTCTATTTGGTTTGTGCGTTTTGGTCTAGGTAATCCAGCAGAACTCAGGCACAGGGGTAATTTTGGGAGGGATGTCTCAGGCGTCAGGTCTAGTAATGGCTAGAGTTTATTTTCCTGCAAGACAGCAAAGACAAGAAGATAGAGCGTGCATTAGATCCAGGGCTGTGAGGACAGACAGAAAGGTGATGACACACAAGCTTCACCACTCAACCACAACACTGCACTGACCTTCAGCTCAATAGTAATTTAGAACGCAACCCAAGTTGGTTTTATTGTTTTATTCAACATGTGACGTTACATTTTTTTAGGGCAAAAACATTTTTTTTTTTTTACAATAGAAAGTTCCATGAAACATTTGAAAACAAACAAACTGGAAAACGCAAACTGAATCCCACTGCTACTGATAGTAAGGCACTGCTTTGTTTTCATGTGTTAGCTACATGAAAAAACAAAGTCCTGAACTGCTTCACACCACTTTCTAGACCAATGAGAAGTGTTAGTTCAACTCCTGTAGAACATTCCCTAAAATTACAACCAGTTCTACCACAATATAGCCTAAGCAATTCAACATAAGACTGAATATGATGAGAGACAATACTTGAATAAACTTTGTAATCAAACACAAGAAACATCCTACCCTAAGGACAATATCACCTCCCTTCAAGACAAACAGCATCTCTTCTACGCAAAGGTAATCTGCCTCTATGCCTCAACACTTACATAACCAACACAGCAAATGAATCTACCGCTTCATTTCTCATCTACAACGCTGGCACGAAAACCATATTAACAGAGACTTGGGGCAATAAATCCCTATGATTCACTGGTCCATTCATTACATAATACTTCAACATTTTGGCCTTGGTCCAAAGTCTAGCATGAAAATGATGATGGATCTTAGATGTTCAAGGGTACCACAGAGTCTTACTGTCTGTCAGAGACGATGTCAGATATAATGATAATGAAATGGCTGCGCAAAATTTGTCATTCGATTGAACGTATTGCCCAGTTTATGTGGAAGGAGCACCACAGCCTGATAGCCTGTGGTATAACCAGTGCTCAAAAGCATGTAAAAAAAAAAAAAAAAAATTAAACCAAAGCAAGGTGGAAGTCAATTGTGAAGTGACTTGAGAATTAGGCCAATGTTTATTTCCAATTTAGCTTGTGGAATCTGAATTGAAGTTGGAACAAACACCAGTCTTGAGGATGTACAATTGGAACTGAACTGAAGCTACAAAAACTGAATTAGAAGTGCAAAAAGTTGAATAAAGTCTTCTTCATGATGAGTGAATACACTTGTTTGTCACGAGTTTATCCTCACCAATTGTGGACAGCACCTGTCTTGATTGCGGAATTTCAATTAATTCAATTCTGTTTCCAATTGTATTTCCCCACTAATATTCCAAATTCCAAATCCAATTCTTGACCTGAATTGGAATTCATGAATTCATTCATGAGTTTACCAACTCAGAATCAAATGACTGTACTGAATCTGCAGAAGTAAATTATACCATTTGGCGGTAATGGCAACAAACCAGCAAACCCCCACTGTAGATCACAACATGACACAAAGTGCTCTACTCATGTTATTTATAAACAAGCAGCACATAAATACCTCATCCAGAGAAAATTCTCTCTCGCTGTCCAACAATTCTGACCTTAGATCTCAGAACAGACTGGCCTCTGATCAAATGCTGCCTTGGCCAAACACTTCTGCAGTTGCCCAAAAAGGAGCCTGGGGTCCCACCCTGAACTTTTACACAATCACTCTATTTATCTGTCCTTTCACAGGCGGTTGTCATCACTCCCTTTTTTGGCTCCATTCTCGTGCTGATGATGCATCCACTATTGCACCCCCCCCCCCCCCCCCCAGTTCTCACTCTCTGCCTTGCACAGCTGCATTTGAGTCTCAAGCCCTTTAATCCCTGGTCAGTGCAGATCTGAAGTGCAACGGAAGCAGTCTGTCTTGGCATTATGACTTTGTTTTACATTTCCTCAGTCTAATAGGCGAAATGGAGCTACGCACTGTACTTAAACCAGTACAGTCCTTTTAGACCAGCAACCAGTACTGTAGAGTAAGGTCTGTGAAGGGAACGGACAAGGAACGAAATCTAGGCATCTCCCCTCCTTCTCCTGCTCCCTCTCTCTTTCTGTCCCTCCTACTGGGCTTTCTAAATGAAGAGGTTCTTTGTTTACAACCTCCCTGATCTGCTTTTGTTTTGTATTGTTGCTCTCCATGCCGCATGCAGACATCTCCACTTGACAGCACCTTGTAATCAGAACTATGTGGCTCTCCGCTTTCGCTCGCTCGCTGCGACAAAAGCAGGGACAGCTTCGTCCTTAGCTGCGCTGGCCGTCGCGCGTTTATCTCTCTAGATTTTTCTGTTTCGCTGGATTCTACATTAGGTGCAGAGGGACCAAAGCAGACATAATTCCGGGCACTCACATGATTATCAGTGAATATAGCACGTTCCTGAGTGATGGGGACATGTATGCATACATAGGTATGAGCTAGAGCTGCACAGAGGTTGGTGGGCTCAGACAGTCTGACTGGGTTAATCCCTTTATTGGATTCCCTGTGGAGTGAAGTGAAGAGGCAAAGCAGTGAGCCAGCAACTCCCCTTAGCTGTCACTCATAGCCCACACACGATGACGTGAGATAATCTCACCATACTGCACAACTAAGGCATACGCCGTGTGGATATGCTCAGGTAGCCAACGGCAACAGTGCAACTGCCTAAATTCCCCCCCCCCCCCCCCCCCCCCCCCAACCTCACATAGACAAAGAGATACAAAAGCACACAAGGAAGGGTTCAGGAGGGTATGAAAGACAGTGGCAAGGATCTTGGTGGTTAAAATTGCTACGCAACTGTAATGACAAAAAAATATATATATTAACAACATCGCATACATGAATCAATAACTAACATACTGATTCTAGAGTCATTTACATGCACAAGTTTGGCCTATTTTATGGGCACAAAACAAATATATCCCTGGCAGACAGCCTAAACTTTACACACAGTGGAATTCCCCTTCAAAACAAACAAAAAAATCTCTCAGAATACACGGTTGAGGTCTTTTTGCTTTGCTTACATCTGATGGGGGCATTCAGATCCTAACATTAGTATTGAGATCTTACTGGTCATAACCACAAAGGACGTGTGAATGGGAAGCAAAATACAAGGTCTTGTTGGCTTTATGAGCATCTGAAAGCGGTGGAGCACTTGAAATGTAACGAATATGGTGAAAAGTGATTTAGAGTCCACGATCAACATATCAGACAAATTTGATTTTGGAGGGCTCTCCTGAGCTTAGTTTCAATTCTCAAACGGCATACTATAGCACACTACTTTTCAGTTTCAGCTGCTGTTTTTTTTTTGTCTTGATTTTCTCTCCCTCTCTCTGCAGACAAAATTGTCGCGTTTCATTATTTAGGTATTAAGGTTATATGGATGCATCCACCGATTCTACCCCTCAATGCAATCCTATTAAGTGGCGATAATACCCCTCATGTTGGTCTGTCTACCTCCGATAAGGACATTCAAAAAACAAGAGGAAGGTTCTCGAATTGTCATCTACTACGCTGACTAACTGATCGTAAGGGTGACTTCAGCATCAGCGTAAGACAAGAGCCCAGAAATTTCTAGAACCTAACGCCAAACGATGAGCTTGCATTGCCAGGACTGTCAAACATCTAGAACGTAAAACTTCACTATAATTTAACTTCATGTAAGTACAATGACACCTTCAAACACCTGGCTACAGATGCCTTTTGCGATCTTTTTCATACCTCCTAACCTAACGGTCTCTCATGCATTGTTCAAGCTGTCTCTTGAGATTACAGTTATAACAGCCCCACGCCCCCCAAAAAGAAAAAGAAATCAGATGTCAACATGTTTGAAACTACGCATCATTCAGGTCCTTTTGTTGACTTTCTGGCGGAAAGAGTTCGTTCAGTATTTGCCTTTTGAGAAGCGTTCTCGATTGTGCAGCTTCCTTTTCTACCCATCTCTGAGATCACTGACTATAGTGCATCTCTCGCGCGCCCTCTCCCTTTCAAATTCTTTTCATTCATCACTAACATCATACTCTCGTAAGGTTCAATCACGTACCACGTACGGTTCAATTTTCATTACAATGATCGAATTACACTACCGTTAATGTGAACTTACCATTTCCATTTATTTGACCCTAAATGTCATTCATCGTCGGCTTCCGCTGCGAGTGTCCGTATGAACTGAATGAATGAGTCTGGATCCCATATGCCTCTGCAGTCGCGGTCCTTCTGTATCTCACTGTCCAACCTTTTCTGAATCACCACCTGAATACTGGCAGCAGGTCGCCCCTCCGTGAGATGTAGAATAGATGAACACCCTCTTGAATGTCCACTCTTCCTGCAGATTGCTCTTATAAAGCTAACGTGAATGGCTTCGTCGCTAGTCCACGCCCTGACACATGGTTTTCAAACGTGACGCGCTCTGGCGCCGCCCTCATCATTTCTTCTTAGGTTTTCTGTGTAAAAGATCTGAAACCACCAATAGGCTTTTTGTGCATATAATTATTTAAGTTGTTCACCTAGTGTATTGCGTTACAATAGTTAGACCGCTAACAGCACCAATTATAAATTAATTAACGATGTATTGTTCATGAGGTATTGCAAGCAGGTTATTTAATGATGGAAACTGCCAGAAACTGACCCTTTGTCATGCTTGATTAAATCGAAGGGATAAAACGAAACGGAGTCTTGGTGTAATTCTAATCCGCTTACATCTCAGAGTCAATAAGAGAACGATCTGGAATTTTACTGTGACTGGCCCAGTCTGCTCTTTTTATTGCCAAGTGCCTTACCTATGCATGAGGCTATTGACTTTATTTCTTCATGTTATGACTTTAATTGTTTAGTGTCTCTCTGACCCATTTCCACCTTGCAAATAGAGCATCCACTTTCCTCAGAGTATCCTTGCTGCTCTGTCTCGAAATAATTGCAAAGGGCCTCAGTTAATTAATCCAGTAAAGTACATGACAAGAACTTGTCAAAATATTAAACTTTTGTTTATCTGACATTGGTACATTACACAGACTTATGATCCAACAATAATCAGGGGTGGAGAAAGTAAAAGAAGAACCACTCTTGCTAAGACAAAAAGGTACTCTTAAGCAGAGTACTTAAGACCAAAATAGTCACTCATTTACAGTTTACAAAAACAATTGTCAGTTTAACTCTACATAGAGTACTTTTTTTTTTTTTGCAAGAATACTTCTACCTTTACGTTTTCCACCCCTGACAATAACACATGCTTTATATCATATAAATTTCATTTCAGCATCATGTGCTGTTTACTTTATAATCAGCAACAATGTGTATTTTGTGTTATAGGTTTTGTTATATTTATCAATATTTTTGGACTATTAAACTTTTCATTTTGGGGTGGTTTGATTATGATACTGTATTCTTTCTGAGCTGTTTTCACAGACTCAAGGGGTCTTAGAGCAGAGAGGAATCTTGTTGAGTTGTAGCTTTTCAGCTCCTTTTGTGCCCATTTGAAAGAAGAGAACAGCAAATGTACTTAAGTGCTCAATTTTATTTTGAACTGACAACATACCCCTTGACTTCGCTTAGCAACAGCAAAGTCCAGGAAACAAAGATTGACTGAAGAGATAAACAAACACTACATAGATGTAAGATCTGGAGCAATTTTTTCTTGCTTTTTTGCATCGTGACTTCCAGTACTAAATTAATCAAGTTTTCACAGCCACCAGACTATGTAATCTTTTACATTTTAACCCAGAAATAACTGGTAGCGCACTAATTACTGACAACTTTCAATGATCAAATCTACTTGCTCTGTTCCGTAAATGACACTTTGATGGAAAAGGATTTTATCATGACTATTAATGCTGAAGGCAAAAGTTTTTACGCAAAAACACAGGTGTAAGAGCTTGGACTTCAAATAAAGCACCCAAACTTATTCTGAGGACAATGCATTGATACAAATGCACAGGTAGCAAGGATGGTCAAGAGAACCTGACAGAAAGTGAAATGTCTGGTGCAGAAAAAAAATCTGCTGGGCAGACAATCCTTCCGTCAGTGGTTTGAAAGGGAAAACTACTGACCTAAATTCAAATCAATCAATCAATCCTCTCCCACAACACCTGTGTTAAGAGGATAAACCCATGCCAAGCTGATGAGAAAATGCCTACAGTTACTCCAACAATTTTTTTTGAAACATTGTGGTGATTTTGTGCTCAAATCCCAGCAGTGTATGGGTAATAACAAAAACTAACATTGGGAACTCCTGCACTCCAATTGTATGTCTTCGAGTAATGTACTACAAACATGTTGATAATACAAACGGTTTGATTGCATGAGCTTATTTATTTATTTATTTTTTATTTACCGTTCTGTATTTACAGTGTAGAATGTTTAGTTCAGTGTACACTGCTATAGACTGCTTTTTGACTATATCTGATTACAGTCTAGTATTCCAGGCTGAATAAGATAAGCTGAATTTTTATTGCAATTTATTCATTTCTGTCGATGATAATTTCTGTAATTTTGTCATGGTAATGCACTTGCAAGTTGGGAAGTGGACAATTAAGCATTAATTCATTTCTGCCAATTTTATAAGGGAATCAGTTCAAGTTATTGATACAGAAAATGTGTCTCTAATTTTCCTGCTAAAAACCATATTTTTCTTCAGTTCTGCTTTCTTTTCATTTTGGTCATACTTTATGAATTGGTGTGTGTCATAATCCACAAACTATCCCTGCAACTCTCTTACACTATCTGAATTCTTTGGGCATTTCTATAATGATTCTGTATCACAAACAGTTTCCTTTGGTTTCAGATCCAATGTCTTATTGTGAAATATATGTTCTATCTGTGTGCACACATCTATGACCTCTTCATTTCAGATTTACCAAGTAATGTTCAGAGGTTTTTTACCAATTATCGATGTAGTATTTAGAAGAGTACATTAAAATTACCAGGAAATCATGATACTGTGAGTGGCATTCCAAAAATATCCTCCAGTGACGGTTCCAGAATTGTTATCTTCATTCCAGCAGTGCTGTAAAATTAGATTTGTAATCCTCCCAACACTGTACCCTCAAATAGATGCCCATCAATTTCAAGAGGCTTTTCTGCAGCAACGAGAATGTTATCAGCATGTATCGGTCACTCATTTAACTCAATCATTATACAGCTGAAATGCTCCTGAGGCTCAGATTTCAATGTCCCCGTCACCTACCTGACAAGTATTAATGCGGAGTAGTCAGTGTTCTTTGAATTACTGAAAGGCTCTACTGTCAGAGAAAAGTACATTGGGCTATTTAGCTGTGATGATTATATGAATTCATTCCTGTGGCTGAGCCTGAGAAACAGAAAAACTTGATAAAAACCATTTAAATGTCAGAAATATATACATTTTTGTATATAGAATGTACTAGAATCTATACAGAAGATACTGGAAGTCGTGCAAATTGACCGTCCAAAAAAATGTGCTCATTTACCATTAAGTACCGCCCCCATCCCTGTGACATGAGTGATGTTACACTTTACTACTTTGTGTATGACCACAAAGGATTGAGTAATTATTTTGCAGTTGTGTTCACGTCCGTTGCCATATTGTAAAAACAGTTTAAACGGGAGTAGGTGGATAGTAGTTACAGTAGTAATCATAAATATGGCTTCTTAGTGCTTTGAATCTTGGAAATTTCCATCCATGTAATCTAAAGGGTTAATTTTATTGTTTTGCATGAAGAGGCGTAGGTACTTTTCCACAAGCGTTATCAACTACATTCCCCACAATTCACGCGCTTCCTCCCTTACGTATTTCTCTTACGACTGTTACGCTTGCGCAGTCGGTTTGACCTACACAGTCGCAGGAGAAAATGGCAGCATTTGGACTGGGGCAGGTATGACATTCTTAATATCAATGTTGTGTACTTCGTGTAATTGCACTCTTTATTTCCACACATAGTTTGTGTATTTTGTATCCCAGGTACACTTATTACTGTTAGTTATGCAGAGGACAAGATGTGTCCAACTTCATTTTAAAAGAGACGAGGACGTGCAGGCATGTAGCTAGCGCCTAGCAATAGGACCAGAGTTAGCCTGCTAGCTCTTACCGGAGAAGTTTACATGTCTTGTTAAATTTGCTGCAATATCGCGTCCATACAACAACTAGTTTACGTCATCTAAGCATCTTACTGTCAATTTGTCGCGTAAATAACAGTTATTTGGAGGTACAGTTGCAGGTAGATTGTGCAAAATAACTGACACATTGTTTTAAATGTGCTAACTGGCTGTTAGCTGCGCACATTAGCAAGTTGAAGGTTACGGCAATATTGTGAATAGATATCGTAGCCGGAGCATTATTTTCGTGTTTATTGCTATGAAACTTTCACTAAGATTAAATTTAAAGCAAGACAAGAACTGAAGGTGAGTAAGTGAGCCGTATGGTAACGCTGTTTACTTTGAATTTGACCGCAGGTGCGTCAGTTCAGCACGTCGGTGATCCGACCAGCGGCAAAACTGATCAAGGTAAGACTTCAACAGGAGAGCTGAATCAAGTCAAATTTCGTATCCTTGTACGCTGGCAAACCTACAGCTGTTTTTGTCGCAAATCTTGTAGACCCTGTTTGCAAGAGCATTGTATCCTTTCAAAAATGCGTGGAAGTCGGTTAGCTGTCCATAACGTGAAACATTTGAACAAATTAAAACAGATTCCTATCAACTTGTGATAACTACCACCTCATAGAGTGCCATGTTGATTGACTGAGATGCCTGCAACAGAGCTGTAATTCTAAAGCCAGCATGTTCAGATGTGTGCAGATAACCTTTTCTTTTTTCACATTGATTACATAACCACACAATCCTTTTGCGTGGAGTTACTGAAAGGAGCTGAAAATGTCTAGCAGGAGTTAACAGATGCAGTCAGCAGACTTTCAATCTTCCTGTGCTGTCTGTATCCAGCCTCCCATCCAGGTCTATGGAGTTGAGGGCCGCTATGCTACTGCCCTATTCTCTGCTGCCAGTAAGCAGAAGAGTCTGGACCAGGTGGAGCAGGAGCTGGGCAAAGTGGCTGTAAGTCATGGTCTCTCTCTCTCTCCCTTCTCATTCTCACTGTGAAAACACTGATTAATGGATTTTATATTTTCCTCCTGTACCTTTCTCAGAGCTTGATCAAAGACCCCAAGCTGTCTAGCATCGTGATGAACCCTAACGTTAAACGCAGCATCAAACAGAAGACGTTTGGCGACGCCCTCACCAAGGCCAAGCTCTCTCCCATCACCGTAAACCTCATCAGTGAGTCTCCTGTGTCTGCCTAAACACCTGTCGCCGCAGCTCTGCGCTCTGGAGTTCACAGTGAAAATCACTGAGCTACTGTAGTCATATTCACATGTAGCTCTTAGTTACAATCCAGTCAGGAGCTCCTGTTGATGGTTTAGGTGTATCTGGGCCCATTTGCGTTACTTATAGATTGATGGCTCCGTAGCAGGGCTGTCATTTCTTTCAGAGATTTCTATACTGTAATCACAGTCAGAATTAAGTATTCATTCAAATATGCTTGAGTCTGTATTACAAAATATTCTTGGCAGATTTAACAGGAAATCTTCCAACTCAGATACAACTGGGACGCACATGAGAGACAGATGAAGCATCTCTGTGTTGTAACTATGAAATTTATTGGCATAAACATCGAAACAAAAATAGTCATTACTATTACACAGTGCATCGCGTGTAGGAGGCGTAGGTAAACATATTAATTGAATATGAATCATTTTTGAATAAAAATCTGTGGTGATAGATGTTTGTGAACTAGTAACAGAAACATCATCTTATGATTATTATTGAAACACACACACAAAAAAAGCATATTTAGGGAGACTCAAATGCACAGATAGACAGAGATGAGGATTTTAAGGCCGATATTGTATAGTTTTCAAATGTTACACCATCTTTGTCTTTCAGATGTGCTGGCCGAAAACGGCCGCCTGTCACTGACCTCTGATGTCATCACCGCCTACAGCAAGATGATGAGTGCTCATCGGGGAGAAGTCACCTGTTCAGTCACCACCGCTCAGGTAAAACACACACACACACACACTCTCTCTCCTTCCCTCTCAGTTCTCACGCATGCCCTTCATTTCAGTCATCAGTCAGTATGTTTTTAGACATCTCACCGAGTAACCACCTTTCTTGTTTGTTGGTTTCTGCTCTGTGCAGCCCCTTGATGAGGCTAATTTGGCAGACCTGAAGGTAGCTCTGAATGGTTTCCTTGCCAAGGGAGAGTCGATCAAGCTGGAGACTAAGGTAGGAGTATGTGAGGTAGAGGACGCATTATCTGTGTGTTTTTTTTTTTTTTTTAGTGTGCTGTCACCTCTTGGGGATATTTTTGGACCTGAAGATGATCAGAATTTAATTTTTTATCTTTATTACAGCTAAGAGATAATTGTTACATATTTACATATTTTTATACGTGTTACACTGGATCGGTTATTGAAATGACAACTATACACGTGCTCCTAATTTGGTGTTTACAAATGATAAAGCCGTAGCATCGTGTTTTGAAGTTTTCATTGTACGCACTTTCATCTGGCCAAGTGTAACAGAGCAACAGTCAGATACAAACTGTACAACTTTTTTGTAACATTTTGCTTCAGTTAAAAATAAGACAAATCTCTCCTGCTGTGTCTCTCCAAGAAAAAACATTCTCTTGTTTTGTTAAGATGAGGTTGTTTATTGATACGACCCTATCGCAAGCCACAAGTCTTGCAAAGCCTTTATACTTTAATCTTTTATAACTGACTTTACTGTGAAATTCCATAAAAATATCCAATAAGGATAGGATTTGGACTTTAATGTCAAATCCCTCTCCAGAAAGCACGTGCACTGAAACACTCATTTAGCTCGGACACACTTAACATGGAAAACTACTCTGACCATAACTCCACATATTTGATGGAAAAAGACCAGGTGTCGACCAGTGTCAGGAAAATTACTCCTGCTCGTCGAGAAAAGATTAGTCCATATATCGAGTGGAAATTTTCTGTCCTTTTTAACTGGCGTGTAATCCTTTCACTCCTGCTGAGTATTAAATAAAACACAGTCTCAGTTTTCCCTCCTATATTTTCTCTCTCCCCACTCCCAACTTCCCCTCAGACCGATCCTTCCATCCTGGGTGGTATGATTGTCAGTATCGGGGATAAATATGTTGACATGTCTACCAAGTCGAAGATCCAGAAGCTTACCAAGCTGATCAGGGAGACCTAAGTCCTGTGGACCGACCACGTCTGACTGGTGGAGCTTGGAGTAGATGGAAAGGGGTGGCCAGAGACAACCACTGCCCCCACCTCCCCCCACATTCAAGTAATTAAAGAATCCTGTACTTTTGTGTTCATAATAAATATTCTGTTCCATTTATCCTCTGGTCTGGTCTCTTCTATGCCCGGTTTGATTTGCAGAGTAATTGTACGAGGGGGAAGAAGATATTTTTGCAGTAGGGCCCCGAGGGTGAAAGTAATAATTTTGTTTTTGTTATGTTTTTTTTTTACCTCTTATTTCTGAAAGATGTGCCCTGGTTAGGTCATGATGAGTTGGGGAAATGGCCCACAGTGCAGTTCAATCAAACTGGGAGGATGTCTGAGTCTGGGCTCTGGTGCTGTTGGTTTGATTCACGTTATGGTCAGTTAAGGATCAGAGAATGTGCAGCATTTGATCGACGTTTTCCTGCAGGGCCACAGTGTCACCACAGCTGGACGTATTTTTATTTGCATGTTTTAGCAAGAAAAAAAGGTATTCACACAGTGACACAGGACACGCGTGTTGTGCTGTGTCTCTACACTCCAGCATGTCTGTTTAATTGGCTGATATGAAGGAGGGAAAAGTCTTTCAGCATTGACCAGCAACACTCTAAAATCTGCAATGGGCTTTATAATATGGAGATTTGTTTTACAGTTATTGATTTATTAACACAGCTAAAACAGTTCTGAAACAAATTCCAACCATCACAAACTCTTCAAAGGGACCAGACGGCAAAGTTTAAGAGTGTTTGTCGATATTTGATTGGTGGGTAAGGAAGGGCCACCTGATTCAAATTCAGTTGCTTGTGTCATTGGCAAGCATGTTAAAGTAACTGGTGATAATTTATAGGAAATGCACCATGTAATTAAGCATAAAACATGGATTGACTGAAGGATGTATGATGCCAGTATCTCACAGACATGGGCCTATGCTGTTCTCTCTAGGTGTCACTTGCTGTTTAATGACTTGCCCACTAGAGCATGCTAATTTACTCAATGTCTGTTAAAAATTCTTTTTTTTAATTTTTTTTTCTTTTTATTTGTTTGTATATATGTTTTCTGAATTTATTGCTTATGTCTCAAAACTGTAAGCACGAGGCAGTCCATCACGATATTCAATCGCGTCAAATTCTCTGTTCAACTGAAATGTACAGACAAGTCCGCAAATGAGCTGAAAAATGATGGATGTTATTATCAGAGTGTACAGGCCTGTTCAAGTGGACAGCTCATAAAACTGTCAGTGTGAACAAGCAAGACTTATCTTACCTTCTTCACATGAACAGTTTTCGTTCGGTTCTGTGACTGAGCCCGTCACTCCGCGTTAAGCTTCTGGCACCTGTACCAACTCTGTACCATCCAGACGTGGGGTAGAGATCCAAATCGAATCGTCACAAATACCGTTACAGCAAGATTCGTCTCCTGCCGCTTATCGCAACTCCTGACACCGAACAGAAGTTACCCTTGTACAAAAATGCATGTCAAAACAGTTTCCATGGCCTTCCAAACACCCCTTTATCCATATTCTTTTTCAGCTGTTGAAACAGACCCTCAAGTTTGAGCCTTTGAGGGTAACTGAAGATAGTCCTAGAGAATATAATCAAACAGTTATGCTTGGGGTGAGTCTTGTGATCCTCTTAATCTACATTTTTGTCTCTCTCCCATTGATCTCCGGCATCAGTGACTATGCGTACCATGGAACAAAGGCCTGGTAGTGTAATTCCTCAAAGATGACAGTTGAAGCTGACCCTTGTGATACACTGACCTCAGGCACTTCTACAAGGACACTGCCAGAAATTCCAGTGTGCTGTATCTTACCCCTCAACTTTTCATCTGCTTTCCCCACAATCAACCCTATTGTTTTAGTCATAGGCTTCATAGGCCAAACCTCTATGGATCTTGGGCATCCTCATGCAAAGATGGATAGATGGCTGCTCAACCCAAGGGATCACCGATATTGGCTCTCCTTTTCCCCATCTGCTCTTTATTCTTTACACAAATATCTGTCTTAGCCAACACCACAACTTACATCTTAGAAAATTCGTTGATGACGTGGGCTTGATCGGCTTTCTGACGTGAGATGAAACTCACCATGGTCTTGTGTTGGATGAGTTTGTGAGGTGATGTGGAACCACAATCATTCTCTGTCACCCACTATTCCACTGATAACCATTCTTTCCTCTGAACACTAAACTGTGCGTTCAGTCCCAAAAATATTCTGTTGTACCACAATAAAATAAACACGCTGAAGCCCAGGAGGGGTGCTGTATGTATATAAATTACAATTTGTCACAACGAATAAAAATTCTCTTTCAAAAAAAAAAAAGAAAAGAAGAGAAACAAAGAAGACAATACTTGGTTGAACTTGAAAGCAAATGAACTCTTGCTTAAAAAACAAAACAGATGTTTACTGATGCAACAACCAGATTGACTCCACTCTTCAAGTAATTCTGTGTTCTCAGTGTTTTATGCAGAGCAGCTGAGGTCTCAGTTGCTCTCTGCATTGAATGCACCCAGGTTTTGGTACCTCACTACTGGAAATGGTGGAATTTCTTTCTGCAAAATTGTATTTAGAAAGACATAGTTGATCCTCAGAGAAAGAATATGACGAGTAATACTACATGTACTATTGCTACTGTTCCTACGACAAGTACTATTACTACTATTGCTACTATTACCACTACTGCTACTTCTACTACTATTACCACTATTACTACTACTACTATTACTACAACAACAAAAACTACTACTATTACTACAACAACAAGAACTACTGCTACTACTACAACAACAAGAACTACTGCTACTACTGCTACTACTACAGTGATGAGAGCTACTACTACTACTACTATTACTACAACCACTATTACTAGAGCATCAACGAGTAGTACTACTACTACTGTTACTACAACAACGAGAACTACTGCTACTACTGTTACTGCAACTATGAGAACTAATACAACTACTATTACTACTACTACTAATAAAAACAGTAGCAGTAATAATCATTCCAGTGTGCTCTGTCTGAGCAAAGTGTTGACAATGCTGAGAAAGTGCTGATTCAGCTCTGTAAATCAGGGTTATGTGGGGACGGTCAGTGAACACACTCATGATATTTATTAATTTTTGCGAGGGGCATCATCATGCTTCCCAAAAAGACCTTTTTCTTTGTTCTCTCTGCTTTTGCACCGCCGTTTTTAAAAACGACTACCAAATGTAATGATAAGACAGATACTTCACACAAGGCCTTGAAGGTCTCTGAAGCGCTTTCCAAACTTTGAGCAAGTCTGAGGTTTTTTTTTTTTGTTGTTATCTTAAAATGTGAAACTGATAATTTTGAGTATTCCTCATGCTTTGATGTCTTAATGGTTTCTGGATTACAGATCATTTTATACTACTACACATTAAAGGAGTATGATGCCATATCAAAAGTAGAAGAAGCTGATTTCCAGCCATCCAACACACTCAGCAGGAAGCTCCGACTCAGTGTCCTGATAACTTTGAAGTATGAGCAAAGAAAGATATGGAGGCAACTTTATCACAAACTCTCTAAGATAACAAACTGATGACATCGTGTATCAAAGGACACTTGGACCAGAAATTCTGGATTGTTATCACCTGTGACAAGGAAGCAGAGAGTGAATTTCCTCTAGAAAAAAAAATATATATATATCAACCTGATCACCCAAGCTGAGAAAAGATCTATATCAAACAAAGAAAGGAAAAGAACAGGGGAAAGTGTAAAATTATAACCATAATTAGCCAGGGAATCCAATGTGTGGCTTTTTGTTTTTCTGTAATTCCAGATGCAATGTTCTACAAAAATGTGTGTATATCACGCCATTGATCCAGATCTTGGGCCATGGCTACACTCAGTGCTGTGCATTTGATTATAGCTGGGTTCAGCACCATGCAAACAACTTTGAGCTTTCTGTATGATCATCGTCTTTACAGCAAACGAAGAAAAGAGAGAATGGTTTCATTTAGTTTCGTTTTTCAAGAAAATTTCAGATTAGTTTGTGGTCCATGCCATAATTTGAACTAGATTGAGCAAAGGATTCATTTGGTCTCAAATTAATCCCAATCTATGAATTTTCCTCATACTGTTGTGGCATTAATTACACACACTGCATGGAGACTCTTGACAAGCCCTGGGCATCGTGCCATCGACAATGCTTTGCAATGTGTCAGCAAAAAAACCCACTAAAACCCACTTGAGACCACATTCGTCATAGCTCATTTTTTGTTGAAGAAAAATTTTAGTGTTACTGACTTTATTTTAATTAGATCAGCTACGTGAGTGACTATTTTGGGATGAGGAGCCAACCCTGGTGGTGCCTGAGAGACAAGTACCACTCATCAATGTCCTTGAATGTAACACGATAGACTAGATGCTGAGAAACTGCTCTTTGAAACTGCTCATTAGTCTGCAGGGAGTTCTCCATCACCATGCCATCCTAGGTCCCTGCAGCACTGCACACACAATCACATTTATGAATGCACTAGATGATACAGTTGTACAGGATGGACCAGAGCAGCCCAGGTTGGTTTCCACCAGGCTGTTCCGGTCCGGGACTGGTTCACCAACCACAATTTCAGTTTTATTCTTGCCCCCTTACTCCCCATTTCTCAGTCGATTGAGGAATTCTTTTCAGCTTGACATTGGAAAGTGCATGACTGTCAACCACATGCCTCTTCCATTGCTTGCAGAAGAGGCAGGCGGGGATGTGGCGACATTTAGGTGGGAACAATCCAGGGTTGGATACGGCACGCAAGGCGATGTTTTCCCCGTTGCCTAGCCAGGGCTGACATTGCTTGTGATGTGGACAGACCAACGGTAGGCAGGACCAATAAACCCGCCATCCCATCCCTTACAATCCCATTTTTGGTTTACCATTGCACTGTAATTTTGCTGTAATCATTTTAGTTTCTGTGAGTTCACAGTAACGCATTGTACTCTGTTGATTAACTGTAATTCTACTTTTTCCTTTTTTTTTTTTTTTCCCTGAAGCATTTCCTGTTTGAGTGTGAAATGTGAGTAAATGTGCTATACTGGAACAATCTTTCACAGAAGCCTGTATGAGAAAATTAAAGGTTCATAAAGTACTAAAGACAGCAGTGTTTTGTATAAAGTACATCAGTGTGTTGCTGCTTTTGAAAGAGTAATCCAAATGGTGCATGTATCATTTTTGTTGCGAAAATGCCATTTTGAAAAAGGATTGTTAGGGTTTTGACAGCAGCTTGAGTTTGATTTTGGCGTAGAAGTGAGATGTTGTGTCATAGTTGGTTTGTAGAGTTTTGACACAATGGGTCAAATTCCACAACAAGTGTGCAAGCAATCGCAAAAAACTGTAACACACTGATCAGAATTGCAGGGTCAATAAACAGTTTTTTGACTTCTGTAGAGAACTTTGAGCTGGATGCCAGGGCTGACCCACATGAGAACATCTTCACTGATGAGGCAGGGTTCAATCTAAAAAGGTGCACAAAAGGGGGCTCAACATCATTGGTCACGGTGCCATGATACAAAAGGGGAGAGGGGAGGCAACATCACCCTATGTGCAGCCATCAGCAATCATGGTGTCCTCCACCCCCATGTCAAAGTGGGTCCATACAACAAAGCACAACTCCTTCAATTTTTACATCAGCTGCACAATACCATTCAACAGGAAGGGGTGCCAGGCCAACCAGCTCAAGCCCAACATGTCATTTGGGATAATGTGAGTTTCCATCAGGTTGCTCTGGTTTGCGCCTGGTTCAATGCCCACCCCAGGTTCACCGTTCTTTTTTGCTCGCATATTCACCATTTCTGGATCCGATTGGGGAATTTTTCTCAGCATGGCGGTGGAGGGTGTATGACCGCAACCCATACGCACAGCAAAACCTCCTGGAAGCAATGGTGGATGTCTGTGGTGATGTGTCTATGGAGTCTATCCAGGGTTTTCTAAGGCGCTTTTTCCCATGGTGCCTGGCAAGAACAAACGTATTTGTGACTCTGATGAGATATTACGGCACGGCCCAGATCTGAGACGAGAAGATGAGAACGCTGATACTGATGTTGATACTGATGCTGCATTTGGAAATAAAGCTTTTAGAATTTGGGTATTTTACTGTGCATGGACTCTTCCTTACATGTTTTGTCAGTGTGACATTTCAAAGGTCAGGTTTTTGACCCAAACAACATATACAGTAGTATTCCCTCAGCCACTAATGTAAGAGGTAGTTATTAGGGTACTATATTGAATTTCTCTCACCAGGGTGTTCCTGAAAGGGTTATCTGGATAGGCAGAACTGTTATTTTACAAAGTTGCAAATTATTTCTCTGAAAAGCTATTCTAAACATTTTGGGAGCAGTGTTTTGAATTAGTCCCTCCAGTGTGTAGTAAACAGTCATCTAGTCTGTCTTTTTGAGAGCTCGTGTGTGTTGTCTGAGGGCAAAGTTTGCATTGGGGCCAGGAGTTAGATGATTGTACTGTTGGGTGTGCGTTTTTAAAATTGTGTGTGAAGATTTGAGAAAATGGTGAACTGTTCCAGGAATTGTGCCCAAGCAACTGAGAAAAACTTAAGATGCTGTTACTGAGCTTGAAGAGAGAGGCTGAAGTAAAATGGCAGTGGCCATTCAGGATAGAGATGAACTGAGATGCTCCCTTTGGGTGACATTATTCGTAGTTACAACATTAACTTCCATTGTTATGCTGATGATACTCAGATTTTCTTACCTATCCAGCATAATGACCGCTCTGAATTGGCTAACCTTGAGGCATGTCTTTGTGCTATTAAGGGTTGGATGTCTTCAAATTTCCTGATGCTTAACGCAGGCAAGACTGAAATGCTGGTCATTGGTCCCCCTACGCATAAGCATCTTTTTAGTGATATAACTCTAAATTTTGACAACTGCATCATCTCTCAAAACTCTTCAGCTAAGAACCTTGGTGTGATTTTTGACTCTAGTCTCTCGCTAGTCACTCATATCAAGAACACAACCAAAACTGCCTTTTATCACCTCCGTAACATTGCTAAAATTAGCCCCTTTCTAAGTATGGCTGATGCAGAAACCATTGTTCACGCATTCGTCACGTCTCGCCTCGATTTCTGCAATGTTCTTTACTCTGGCCTGCCTGCCTCTAGTACCAATAGTCTTCAGCTGGTCCAGAATGCTGCTGCTTGAATTCTGACCCGAACGAAGAAGTTTGATCACATTAGCCCTGTCCTGGCTTCCCTTCATTGGCTCCCAGTTCATGCAAGGGCAGATTTTAAGGTCCTCTTATTAACATATAAAATTTTACATGGGCTTGCGCCTTCCTACCTGTCTGGCTTAATTACACCCTATAACCCACCACGCACCCTGCGCTCTCAAGATTCTGGATTATTAGTCATTCCAAGAGTTAAAAAGAAGTCCGTTGGCAACCGAGCCTTTTCCTACCGCTCTCCCTTCCTTTGGAATGGTTTACCTAAAGAAGTTAGAGAAGCAAACTCTCTCAATACCTTTAAAACAAAACTAAAGACTTATCTATTTTCTCGAACTTATGCATGATATAATTTTGATTTGACTTTGTTTTAGACATGTAAAGCCCTTTGAGACTATAAATAGTGATATTGGGCTCTAAATAAATATTATTATTATTATTATTATTATTATTATTAACTGAGTGCTTTTCACCATAGTGGATCAAAGGACAAGTCGTCAAACTGAACTTGTGATTATGAGTGTCCCTTGACCTTCCATTTGCAGCTCCAACGATCCAAAACTAAAAACACATGTATCACTGAAGAACCGATTGTATTGAAAATGCATCATTCAGAATGTATCATCTCAAGAGTCGAGTGGTTTCTGAATAAATGTGGTTTCTCAAATAAGAGAAAGCCTACACAGTCAGGGTTACTGTAGATCACTGCAAAGGTTCATTCTGTTCAGTAACTGAAATGAAACAGAAGCGAACAGGAATTTGCTGAAACTGACATATGAAACACAAAGCTGTATCTTTCAATGCCAGACGAGATATGCACGAGATAGAAGCACTCATTAGAAACCAAACAGAG
This sequence comes from Chanos chanos, assembly GCF_902362185.1. NCBI lineage: Eukaryota > Metazoa > Chordata > Actinopteri > Gonorynchiformes > Chanidae > Chanos > Chanos chanos. The sequence goes on from NC_044504.1 coordinate 6,698,566, forward strand.
TTTAGGTCTGAATTAGCCAACACACTTTATAACACTGTCAACATTTCATTTGGTGAACTAATATTTATCCACCACAGACAGCAATCCAGATCTTCTGTGCTAAGCTTTTTTTTTTTTGGTGAGAAAACTGCAAAATAAGATAGGGGAGAGTGTTAAGAAAACATGACCTTTTTTTTTTTTTGGAAGAGCCAGTCATTTCATTCACTCTGTGGTGGAGCACATCAAGAAAGTGGACAATGCCCAAAATGTGCTTTTCCCCCCTTTGAGGTCCAGTGTAATGGTGATTTTAAGAAAACAGGAGAATTTTCAGGTCAGTTACAGTTTGGTTGGTGCTCTTTTGTAAGCTATGATGTAAGAGATGCAAGTTAGCTATAGCTGCTGTCTGAGGCAATTTTGTCAAAATTTCCATGAAACCCTTACCTCCACTGACCTACACCCCACACTTGACCCCTGACCACAGGCTTCATAGCTCAAATCTCCTGATGTATTACTTATCCTTTAAATGTATGGTGTATACTTCACGGTACTCCCTCATAGACACTATAAGTACTATAAAATCTATGCCAGTGCTTATACTGTCCTGGGTGGACTTACTTTTAAGATGTAGATTTCCTACCTTCTATGATGGGCACTACTTAACACTTATTTCTGTAATACTTTATGTAAGAAGGTACAGGATAGCTTTAGATTATGGGGCTGTAGACCCACTTGCATCTGTTTGTAGTTCACTCTCACTTATTAACCTTTCTTTGCACTTGTATGGGGTTTAATATTGAATGCTAATAATTCAATGCTGCCACTTATGCCACAGACAGTTCCTGAATGGCTCCATGCTTGGCTTGTATTTCGTCTCTCTTGGAAGACGCTTAAGACAAAAGTATCAGCCAAATGGATAGATGTGACTGAGGAAAAACTTTTTTGCATATTATACATCTATGAAAGTATCTTATATAAATAGGTGTTGCTTTCCAACCGGCAGGAAAATCAGTTTGACTGAATAAAACAATGAAAAAAGTGGGAAAAAAAGCTTCATCCTTCCCCATTCTCTCCTTCCGGGAATACCCCAAACCGTTTGGTAATATTTAAGTCATTTTCTTTACTCTGTGCTCTGTTTGTTACTGTAAAGGTATTGCAATATCTGAGATACTACATGGAGACCAAGCACATACTATCCATTATTAATCTGGACACATACTAGTCCGGTATTACTTAGGCAAATGAATGGCAATCTTCACACTAGGTTTTCTAAAGAGGTTCTACATTAAAATGTAGACATGATGACCATTAACACTGAAATGATTTCAGAGTTAGAACTGGCTGCATTAGATTGGGTTTCTGGTCAGTTTTGTCTTTGGGCTGTAGCCTGGTACTAGCTATGTTTTGGGTCAGTGCCATGGTTCAGGAGTAAATTTCCATCTCAGGTCCCATTTTCATGTCAAAGCCAACAGTCTTTCCGCATGGAAATTTCTTTTGTTTTGATCTACTTCTTCTATCCCAAAATCTGCCGCATGCCCTGCTGTTGAGAAACATTTTTTTGGCATACTTGAAACGGGAGTCCATGTGAACCTTTGTGAAGAATGTCTTGTCCCCCTGCCACCGTAACACACGGGCCACAGTGCTTGGATTACTGTTGTCTGATGGAGACTTTGGCAGGTCATAGCAAAAATACCACCTCTTGTTCTTTCAAAAATTTTTCCACTGGCCTCTTGGTAGTCTGTCTAATCAGTCTCCTTCTTACTCAGGACGTCGGCTTTGGAGCCAAGGACTTGGAGGTGACACACATCTCCTGTTCCATAATTATAATCCTCACGGGGGTCTGAAAACATTTGGCCGTTTGGTGCCCATTAGCTGAACTGTCATTTTGCCTTGAACGTTTGACTGTGACTGAATTGTTGTGCTTCAACCTAGCAGAGAAAAAAAACTACGAAAGCACAGCGAGGTACTGAAATTATGCCTCTGATTGGGAACACACAAAGAAATGACACAGACGAGCATCAATTTAAACTGTGGATTTATTACACTTTCTGATTTATTAAAATCAAAAATATGGCGCGTTTCAATCTGAGCTCCACTGAACTGTAAGAGATGTGTCTAATTTGAATGGGAGCCCCAGGACACTTTTTTTTTTTTTAAAAATATTTCAGATAACTGGATGATCAGTACATCTGATGACAATCTAAGGGTAACGACGACAACAACAACAACAACAACAACAAAAAAAAATGTACACTAACTAAAAAAAAAATACAATTCGAGAAACTCTGCAAAAGAAGGC
>NC_044504.1:6703340-6768340 GCF_902362185.1 Chanos chanos
AAAATGAGTGGATCTGGATATGTACCTCCAAGACGTGAATGAAATCTTTAAATATCCGTTTTCTCTCTGACTCCAGTGTTATGTCCTCAAACGCAGGCTCTTTCAAAAATCTCTCTCTCACCTGTTTAAAAAAACAAAACAAAAAAACAGTGACATTTAAAAACATACCAAGTTCAGAGGTAACATATTATCAAACGTTACATTCATAAACATTCTGAGTCAGGCTGCACTGATTTCAAAGATAATCCAAATTTAGAGAGAGCGACAGAGGAAGAGAGGAAAGGCAGAATTAGCTAGGTGAGTAACACAGAGAACAGGAGATTAACAGTTCTCTTGATGTCATTTAGTGCCAAAAAATGGGTACTTACACCTTCCCAGGTGGAGTCTGGTTCCAGAGGAGGCGTGGCCTGTTTTAGCATGCTCCTGAATGCAGCTTCTTTCCTTTTCATCTTCCTGGCCTCCTCTTTCTCCCTCTCCCTCTCCCGAGCTTCTGCTTTCTCCAGTAACTACACCAGAGAGAGAGAGTGACATTATTAATTTCACTTCTGCGTGTCTGCGTTAGAATGAATCTTAACAATAAAAGAGGGGTCATTCTTACACTGTTAAAGGCCAGTTTAATGTTCCCGGCGTCTAATGTGGTGGCTCTTTTGTCTGAGCTGATGACCGAACCAAAGTCCTCAAAGTTGGTGTTGATTTCCACCAGAAAGCCTTTGTCCTTTGGGTGTATAAAATCAGTTTAAAAAAAAAAACATTGAAGGAGAGGTTTGATTTAAGCAGAAAACTTAGAAACAAAACTTCACCTAAAATATACTGAGATGCGGAACGTACTGCCCTGAGAAGAATATGGAGTTAAAAATGATTGTTCAAACAGCTGGGAGGGGAGTTCACCTTTAAGATGTCCTTAATGATCCTCTTCTCGTCATGGTAACGAGCTTTGAGATCCTCCACGTAGAATTTAAACAGATCAAGGGGCGTTGAGCCTGCAGATTAAAAAAAAACAAAACAAAAAAAAACAAAACAACAAACGGAAATAGTTATTACATTATTGTGGCTCTATTACACTCTAACAAAATCCATTTACTGTGAGCATACACAGCGGATCGCAAAGGTCTACACACCCTTACTGAAATGTCAGATTTTGCTGATGTAAAAACTGAAGTCAAGACAGATCAAACCAGACATTTTTCACCTTTAAGACGACGTTGGAATAAAGAAAGTTTAAATGAAAAACAGAAGGACGACTTTCAGGAAAAATAATTAAAAAATACAAAACCCCTCAATGCCTCAGTTGTACGAGTGTGAACACCTTGTGCTGTTTTCTGATTGGAGGGATTACAATGCAAAATCGCTTACAGAGGTTATTACAACTCACCTGACATTAATGAAAAGATTCTGATTTACCCTAACTAAAAAAATCAACCGCTCTTACGGGCTTTCTCAGAGGGTCTCTCGGTTGAATAGCGAAGGACTCATCATGGTCCGCAAAAGCACTTTGGGATCTTATTATCGAAAGGCGCAAATCAAAAGATAGCTATAAAAACATTTCAGAGGCATTTACTACATCACAAAATACTGTCAAGACCACCGTTAAAAGGCGGAAGAAGCACGGGGCCCCCGTAAAAACGCAAATATCAGGAAGAGCCTCCAAAGTTAATGACCGGCGAAAGGAGAGCCGATCACCCTCAAAGCGCTACCAAACGGTTTTACCAAAACACCAATGAAAACCTTGAAGGAGCAGCAGAAATTTATGGCAGCAAGTGCCCGTTCCCTGCTTAGCACAATCATTTCTCATAAGCTCTACCCAGTTTGAACTCTGGTGGTAAGATGAAAGCCATTGGTCATGAGAAAAACATCTCAGTCTGTTTCAAGTTTGCTAAAAGATATAATCATATGTCTCCCAGACTGTGGGGAAATGGTCTGATGAGACCAAGGTTGAACATTTTGGTCACAATTCCGAAAGTCATGTTTGGTACGAAGCCCACACAGTTCATCACCGAGAGAACACAGCGTATACTGTAAAGCAGCGTCTTGTTCTGGGGGGGTGCTTTTCTTCAGCTAGGACAAGGGGTTAAGACAGAGCGGGAAAATGAACAGCTCCAAATGCCAAGATGTTCTGGCGCGAAACACGTTGTCTTCTGCCAGAAAGCTGGAAATTAAAGAAGAATTTCATCTTTCAACACGACGATGATCCAAAACACACAGCTGACTCGACAAAGGAATGGATCAGGGAAAAGGGAAGATCGGTGTGCTGAAAAGGGCCTGTCACAGCCCAGACCTTAGTCCTGGTGAAAATCTTCACACTAACCTGGAGAGAACTGTTCACAAGAGATCACCTTTTAATGTAACTGAACTTGTACACTAAGCTGATAGAGACCTATTCAAACAGTGTCACAGCTATAATCAAAGCCAAAGGCGCTTCCACAAAGTATGAGTTAAAAGGTGCGCACACCTATGCAACAAAGGCATTGAATTTTTTTTTTTTTTTTTTTTACATTTTAATTCTTTTTCCTGAAAGTCATCCTTTCATGTTTCACTTAAATACTGGTTAATTCAAGATCTTGAAGGTGAAAAAGGTCTAGCATGATTTGTCTTGATTTCAGACTTCACAACAACAAAACCCAACATTTCAATAAGCATGTGTGGACTTTTGATATCCACTGTATATACTGTACCTGAGAGCATGTGAGGTGAAGTGTGTGTGAGGTGGAGTGTGTGTGTAATGTGTGTGAGGTGGAGTGTGTGTATAGCGTGTGTGTAATGTGTGTGAGGTGGAGTGTGTGTGTAACGTGTGTGTAATGTGTGTGAGGTGGAGTGTGTGTATAGCGTGTGTGTAACGTGTGTGAGGTGGAGTGTGTGTATAGCGTGTGTGTAACGTGTGTGAGGTGGAGTGTGTGTATAGCGTGTGTGTAATGTGTGTGAGGTGGAGTGTGTGTAATGTGTGTGTAATGTGTGTGAGGTGGAGTGTGTGTGTAACGTGTGTGTAATGTGTGTGAGGTGGAGTATGTGTATAGCATGTGTGTAATGTGTGTGAGGTGGAGTGTGTGTAATGTGTGTGAGGTGGAGTGTGTGTGTATAGCGTGTGTGAGATGGAGTGTGTGTGTAATGTGTGTGAGGTGGAGTGTGTGTAACGTGTGTGTAATGTGTGTGAGGTGGAGTGTGTGTGTAACGTGTGTGTAATGTGTGTGAGGTGGAGTGTGTGTGTAACGTGTGTGTAATGTGTGTGAGGTGGAGTGTGTGTGTAACGTGTGTGTAATGTGTGTGAGGTGGAGTGTGTGTGTAACGTGTGTGTAATGTGTGTGAGGTGGAGTGTGTGTATAGCGTGTGTGTAATGTGTGTGAGGTGGAGTGTGTGTAATGTGTGTGTAATGTGTGTGAGGTGGAGTGTGTGTAATGTGTGTGTAATGTGTGTGAGGTGGAGTGTGTGTAATGTGTGTGTAATGTGTGTGAGGTGGAGTGTGTGTAATGTGTGTGTAATGTGTGTGAGGTGGAGTGTGTGTGTAACGTGTGTGTAATGTGTGTGAGGTGGAGTATGTGTATAGCGTGTGTGTAACGTGTGTGAGGTGGAGTGTGTGTAATGTGTGTGTAATGTGTGTGAAGTGGAGTGTGTGTGTATAGCGTGTGTGTAATGTGTATGAGGTGGAGTGTGTGTAATGTGTGTGAAGTGGAGTGTGTGTGTATAGCGTGTGTGTAATGTGTATGAGGTGGAGTGTGTGTAATGTGTGTGAGGTGGAGTGTGTGTGTATAGCGTGTGTGTAATGTGTATGAGGTGGAGTGTGTGTAATGTGTGTGAGGTGGAGTGTGTGTGTGAGGTGGAGTGTGTGTAATGTGTGTGTAATGTGTGTGAGGTGGAGTGTGTGTGTATAGCGTGTGTGTAATGTGTACGAGGTGGAGTGTGTGTGTAATGTGTGTGAGGTGGAGTGTGTGTGTAATGTGTGTGAGGTGGAGTGTGTGTGTAATGTGTGTGAGGTGGAGTGTGTGTAATGTGTGTGTAATGTGTGTGAGGTGGAGTGTGTGTAATGTGTGTGTAATGTGTGTGAGGTGGAGTGTGTGTAATGTGTGTGTAATGTGTGTGAGGTGGAGTGTGTGTAATGTGTGTGAGGTGGAGTGTTTGCGTATAGCGTGTGTGTAATGTGTGTGAGGTGGAACGTGTGTAATGTGTGTGAGGTGGAACGTGTGTGTAATGTGTGTGAGGTGGAGTGTGTGTGTATAGCGTGTGTGTAATGTGTGTGAGGTGGAGTGTGTGTGTAATGTGTGTGAGGTGGAGTGTGTGTAATGTGTGTGAGGTGGAACGTGTGTAATGTGTGTGAGGTGGAGTGTGTGTGTAATGTGTGTGAGGTGGAGTGTGTGTAATGTGTGTGAGGTGGAACGTGGGTGTAATGTGTGTGAGGTGGAGTGTGTGTAATGTGTGTGAGGTGGAACGTGGGTGTAATGTGTGTGAGGTGGAGTGTGTGTAATGTGTGTGAGGTGGAACGTGTGTGTAATGTGTGTGAGGTGGAGCGTGTGTATAGCGTGTGTGTAATGTGTGTATAAGGCCTGTGGTGTGGAGTGTGTATGACCTGGCTGTCCGAGCATGCTGGCAAATCGGATGTCAGCGCTGATTGTTGGGTACATTTCCATCCATGATGACATGGAGTGCAGCTGACCGTGGTCATGGAGCTCGTCCAGAAATTTCTACACAAACACACACACAAACACACATTGTTAGGGTGGGTTTCAAGGGCACATCAGCATATACTTTACTCACTTACACACATTATAACAACGGGACTCATGCAACCTGTTGAAAATGATTAGGTAATGAAATATTCACTGGACACAAGATACCTAGCTACAACAACTCCTTCAAATGCCTGCCCAGCTTTCCACACACACATCCCAGACATCCCATTGCCTATTTACACATATCATATAGCAGAGCTGATCAAATGAATATATGTTGGCAGTCATACAAAGTTCAAGTCATACAAGTTCATTCGAGTGCTTGCTTGCCTGCAGATAGCACATCTGACATGTGGTGGAAAAATCTGAAAACAATGAGCTTCTTCAGGGCACCCCCCCCCCCCCATAGTCTCTTTTAGCAACGGTAACCATGGAACCATGTACGGTGACAAGCCAAGGTTCTTTCACCTGAAAAGCTTCTCTGTTTTTTCTCTGTCTGCGTCTCTCTCTGAGCAAAGACTTCTGCTTCTCCTCCTCCTCCTCCTTCTCGAGAGCACGAATGTGCTCCTCGAAACAAATCAGAGCGTCCTCCTTATCCATGTCTTACACACACACACACACACACACACACACACACACAGACAGACAGATAACCATATGTTAATTAGAACACCATGTTCCCATCGGAACAAGCAATCAATTTACACTTCTTATATTTAGTTAGTGAGTTATATTCAGTGAATGAACTTCTAAGAAGGCTTTTAAGTTTAACTGGTTTTCATTACACTGGATCAAAAAAAAACCAGGGTGCAGTGGGGGGAAAAAAAAGTGTTGCACGGTCGAGACGGCGTAAGACCGGCGTGTGTCCTCTTGACCTACTTTGGAGTTCCTCGTCCTCTGCGAACGTTGGGTTGTCCAGCAGGTACTGCTGAGCTTCTGACCAGGTCGTACGGTACGTAACATTGGCCATGTTGTCCAGAATGTTCTTCAGCGCCTCCCAGTTCCTCTTCCTCAGCTGCTTGGCTTGTTCCTATGGGCCAGGACACAGAATGCGAGTGAGTCGACTGTACCCCTTATACCCCTGTGTCAAATACTTGCCTGTAACGTCGGCTGCCGAGGTGATAACTGTTTGATGTTAACGTATGCACTGCTGTCTAGTAAAGTATGTGATCATTACGCAATAATCCATTACTGTTATTAAGTTAAAATGTTACGCGAGCAAAGAACTCAAAGGCCTACTGTATTTTAAACTGTGGCTTGTTCTCTCATGTACAAATGAAATGAAATCTGAGGTAACTCTTCAGTTAATTGAATAGAGGGTGTCTGGACATAAAGCACACATGGACAGCTGAAGTGGTATACTCACCTTTTCTTTCTTGGCAAGGTAGAAAAGCACGTCCTCGTAGATCTCTATACGATCTCTTTCAGGAACACAGCTCCACACCTCAAGCTCTCCAAACATCTGCTCTGCTTTCCTGACACACACATACGCGCACATGAGGTATTTCAGCACGAGATACTTGGCTCTTCCTTTAATGTTATATAGCACACCAGGGGAAAAATGTGAAAATGTGACATATTAAACACAACCACCAGAGGGCAGTACAGAGCTATAACCCTGTTACTAAGGCCAGTCCACTCCTTTCAAGCTTTCAAAGAAAGGAAGCTTAGGATCTGTAGAATCCTCTAACTAAATGCTGCAGTACGGCTCATGACCACAGAGGGGCAGTATTAGACTGAGTAACGGCAGACCGGTATATCTTCACTACAAAAAACTCATTTGATGTTCAAACGTGGTGCTGAGTCAAAGAGAACAAAAGAGAGGGAAACTGACAGAACAACAAAAAGAAAATATTCAGGCCTGCGCTCCAGGATAAGACGTGAAAGCAGTACACGTGATTGATGCACACTACATTCAATGTGACAGGAGATTTGTGTGAAGTACATGGGAAATGGCATTCATTTAGTCAAATCAGTGTAACGCCACCACTGTACAGAAAGAACCCAAAAACCTTCAGGTGAAATTCACCTTTACGCATCTGAGCAATAACCACAGCACAAACAAACACGATACAATTGAAAAGAGCACGGTTAACGGTGTGGTGACAGACAACAAAGGAGATTTCAAGATTTCACTACCACACACACAAACACACACACACACACACACTTCGTCTATAGGGAACATCTCTCCTACTTGTATCTGGTGGTTGATGTCATTTTCTCGTGATTCTCTAAGAAACGCTGGAAGGTCTCTTTGGACTCTTTATATTTGATCCTGGCTTCTTCTTTTTCTTCCTTCTCTGTTTGCACCTTGTAGGCATTAAAGGCCTGTTTTTTCTCACTCAGCTTGGGCAGTGCACTGAAGCCAAAAAGAAAGACAGAGAGAGATTAAAAAAAGGACAGCAAGATTAATTGGAGGTAATTTACCGTATTGGAGCGTTTATTAGAAATCCGGCATAGAGGAACTGGTGTCGCACCTGTAACGCGGGTCGTTGATGATCAGTTTCATCGCCTGTTCCCATGAGGCATTGGACGAGACACCCTTGGGGGAAAGAGAAAGAATCATAAATTGACTGTAGAACAAAACAACATGAAAAAACAACTCATGTTTTTAGCCAAGCAAGTGAAGTTTTAACAGTGACATTTACAACGCGAGGAGCAGGGGCCTGGGAGATTATATGAGCGATTTGGGGGCATACTGAGACCAGCATGCCTGTCACTCAGGTGTGTAGATGAGTGGAAAGAGAGCGAGAGAGAGAGAAAGATGAAGTCATGGAAATAAAAGCGGCGAGGGTCCCATCACCAAGCGTTCCTCTCTGAACCTCGTGTCGTCCAGGTGACACGCTCTACTTAACTACGGCCGGGCGAGGAGTGAGGAGTGAGGCGGCGTGCGGGCAGCGCTGCAATAATTTAGCGAAATGCCAGCGCCTTACATAAGTGGCCTTTTCCACTGTCTGTGCTCATCCACTACACAGCCCTATCACAGAGTGCATCTAACTCTCGCCTCCTGGAGCGTGGAACTCCACCAGTGTGCTCTCAGACAAGCCTTCATCCCTACACTCTAATTAGAAAGACACAGCAATTTAATGCTCGCAGAAGGGGGGGGAACGAAAAAAAGAAAAAAAAAAACCCACACACACAGCGCGGAGTCTCGAAGGAGAGCTTTGTGCGCCAAATTAAAACGCCGTCTAAATATAGAAGCCCAGACAGCCACCTCCCTCGCTACTGAGCAGCAACAGCACAGCCTGGGGAGCAGTGGTGCGGCTATTGTTCAAGACCCTCTCCTCCCCCCTCCCCCTCCCCCAAAGCCACCTGACGCAGACCAGCTTTGTGAGGTACTCGCAATCAGAGGCGGTTTTGATTCGGGGGGGGGGGGGGGGGAGGAGGACAATCAGTGCGGACTCGCCCGTCGCACCTGTGAGCCTGTGATGGTGAGGCTCCGTGTGTATTTGCGGGGTTTGCTGGGAAAAGAGAGGCCGCCTTACCTTCTCTTTAAGCAGCTCTTTGAAAGCCTGCTTGGCCTCTTCTTTGGTGTTCCACTTGTAGACTTTCTTCACCAGCTCTGGCCTCTCTTCTTTGGACACATCAATACTGTGGAAATCCAGAGAGGAAGAGAATGCATGACAATGACAAAGAACTGTCTCATACACACACACACACACACACACAAACATATGCATGCAATTAGGGCCATTTTTTAAGCATGTAATCTACGCGTGCAATTTTAAAGTTTTGTAATATATTCTTTCTTCTTCATTAAACTTTCTCTGTTCTGATGAGAGCTGAACCAGACAGAGAGCTTCAGGAGACAAATGATTGATTAGAACGTTAAATCTGACACTCAGAAAGTCTTAGCTTCGTGTTCAGCTTCAAAGCCTTTCAGAAAGACATAAACCCAGCCAGTGTGTAATTCTTTCCAATCTACTAGCACACCAGATTGATAAAAATAATATTGAACTGATTAAAATGACCTTTTTAGTTTGAGTGAATATAAAATCGTTCTTCTTATCCACTGACACAAATTACATGTACACTAGCACATGAAGCAGCTGTTTCTCTGCGGATGTTCTAAATCAAAAACATCTAAAAAACGACTCCAGCAGAGATGGACAGACATACAGTCACAATATAGCACAAGCTCATTTTCCCAGTTTTTATGTTCATTCTGTGTCTATTGGCCTGTGTCTACTGTCCTGTGAAGCACTCTGTGCATGTAATTTCTGTATTGTAAAGCACTCTGAGCTGCATTTCTTGTATGAAAGGTGCTATAAAAATAAAGGTTATTATTATTAGTAGTAGTAGTATTAGTATTATTACTATTATTATTATTATTATTATTATTATTATTATAGGCAGCTATGAGTTTCTCACAGGCTTATAAAGTGAGCTGAGGTGAAAGTTTCATAAACTGAGGTTTATCACTGCTTTATTAGGCTTGGTTTGTTCTGCATCTACTTTATAATAGTGAAACATTTAAAACTGCATTCAGCGCATTGAGACATATCTGCACCCAGGCCAAGGTTGGGTTTGAGAGACTGATATTATTAGGTGGCTTAAATTTGTGTCGAGGCGACGTGACTGCTCTACCTGGCAGGTGCGTCCTGACTGGGTGTGTCCTCCAGAGAGTTCACAGGCACATCCGTGCTGACCTCAGCAGCCTGGGCCGGCACGTGCGACATCTGTTCCTCGGCGACCGCCACGGGGCCGGTTGCCACGGTGCTGTCTGCCTCGGCAACGGCAGACATGGCGACGGCGGTGGCGGCGGCGGCGGCAGCAGCGGCAGCGGCGGAGGGGTCCGCCGGGGCGAGGAAAGCGGGCGCGGTACCAGGAGCTGCAACCTCCGTCGTTCTGCAGTTAATACGAGCACAACAACACAGCTGCTCCATCAAAGGGCCGCTCATATTTACACCTCTTTAGTCCAAATCAACATCATTTACTGAGAGAAACAAACGGATCAGAGGATGTGGAATCAGTCTGGAGGGAAAACAAAAAACTATAAACCAAGGCATGTTTAATGACTCACCCATTTTCCTCAGCTTTTATCATAGCTGAAAGAAAAAAAGATATTTTGATCGTTAGAGTCGGTGAGAGAGAGAGAGAAAACAGACTATAAGCTTACAAACACAGCGTGTTTACATCAGTACCCACTAAAAGTTAGGAGAGTGAGAATGAGAATTCAGAATCTCATTCTCTCTCGTGGGTCTGACGAACACTCAAATAATTCCAGTAAGTATCAAATTTACACTTTACTTGCCTCTAAAATGAAAGGCCTTTCTCCCTCTCTACTTTGAACATGCAAGAAATCAAATTTAGCTCGGTTAATCTGATATGAGACGAAGATGAGCTCAATGGAATATGTATGAGTCCAAGAAAAAAAAACACCAAAAAAAAACACCACCTCCAGTGTCACAAAAATAATAAAAAAAAATCTACAAGGGAAATGAGGTACAAAAGCTAGTGCTCTGTTTCTTGTAGCCCTGGCATTAGCTCAGGGCTAATAAACACAGTGACAAGGTTAGCCTGGAGTGAGAAACAGAGCCTGAGAGTGACAATGATGTACGAGTTAGCTGCCAACACAGGCATGAAATCTGAATACGCTTAGCCTCATACATGCACAATTAGCAAAACTGCCTAACGCTTTGTAATGCAGATGATGCCGATTGCTAATCTTAGAGGCTCAAATACATGATATTAATGTTAAAAGATTTCAGTCTATTCATCCAGCAATTCTCCAATGACTCTGATTCCCTCTTTTTATTAACTAAGCAGAGGGTTGCGTTCTGTGCCAAAAAGAGCGAATGTCTAACTAATGGGGCACAGGTTAACGAGGCATAGAGAGGTACAAAATATGCCGGTACTACACTTTGGCTGGGGCAATTTTAGTCCGGGTCTATACAAAGAAGAGGAAACCAACAGGGAATCAATGGAGTTGACTTACCCTCGAGGTCTTCCAGCTCCTTTGGTTTGGTCCAGCGCGACTCCTTGGTCTGCGAGTTGTAATAGTATGGCTTTCCCGTGTCTGACTTGTACTCCTTCCACGGGCACTTGGAAAGCAATTGCTGCATCGAACGAATTAGAGAAATGACAGGTAGGAGCATTGTACGCACTAGCCATGCAACAGTATGGAGAACAGAACATTGCACAATGTACTGTACCGACATCAAATACAGAGCCGAAATTCGATCAGAAAGTAAAGTCTTGGGAAGATTAATTTATTCAGACAGCTGCCTGAGGACGATTCGTTTAACCTTACGATGAACTCTCACAGGGTGTTAAAAGTAGTAAGGATACGTATACCAAAAACCCAGTCCGGCGTGAATAAAAACCGGCAACAGACGCCATTTAAAAACAACTCCATGTAAATGTCAAGTTTAATCAGACATGCAGAAGAAATGAAATTCGGGTCTTTACACAGATATACTAATTATGTGAAAGTGCAGCGTGTCTCTGAATTACGGTAAAACTGTGAGTGTGTCTGAGTATTTTTTTTTTTACCTCAGCTGGAGATTTCAGCTCATCTGGTTTCTCCCATGTAGACTGCTTAGTCTCTGTGTTGTAATAGTAGGTCTTTCCGTCCACAGACTTGTGCTCAGTCCACACTGATTTCTAAAGATTAGACATAAACCCCCATTAAAAACCACCCCTTCACATTTCGTTCACAATGATAAATTACCATGAATACATGGACAGGAATTACTGCTCTGTTGCTCACACTTGATCCAAAAATCCAGAACTGAGACGTGACCACGGTACAGAAAAACCCATATATATAAAACACTGTAGATTTATCACACTTCAACACTTAACAACATATCTAATTAAATAAATGTATTATTCATTAGAAGCAAGTCATTCTCTCATGTTTGCAAGATATATATAGTATTAAAAGGCCTGTTTTTTTTACAGCCCCCCCCCCCCCCCCACCTTTTTTGGCTGGTCATCTTGAGGGGAGTCATTTGTTGATGATGTCTGAAAGCGAGACATAAAGGAGTTAGTATACCAATGAGCAATGGGACTATGAAAACAGAAAGCTTATAATCTCTTCTCCACATAAAAAACGGCAGAGTCACAATGCATAACTGAGAAATATAAATGCCGCATGGAACATGCTCACTTTAATCTAAACTCTCCTGGAAGCATATTAAACCTTTGAAACGATATTTCAGGCTGTTGTCTGAGAATTTGTGTGTGTCGAGGTAGAGAGCGTGTTGTACTCACTGCTGTGGCTGATGTAGCGGAGGAGGCTAAAAGGAAGAAGAAAAATGACTTTAACGACACCACATAACATCTGTGAATAATAAAACAACTTCAAAGGTATAGCATATTATCATGATGATCTTATGATAAGGAAAAGGTAAAAATCGTACCAGCATTGTCCACAGGGCTAACACCAGGCTGTGGAGAGGAAACATGATCACATCAAAAACTGGAAACCAACAGACTAATTTAGAAAAGCCTTGCAATTAACAGTGGAAAGGTTACTGAAAAAGACAGCAGAACTTAAATAGTACCCTTTTGATATATATGCTCCGGTAGGAGAACTAAGAAGGATTAATCTTTATTTCTTCATTTAGTTTTGAACTGTAAACATATTCCCAGGCTGGGGTGGGTGGGGAGAAATTCACATCTAAATGTTTTTCTCTCAGTTCATAAAAGCTCCCAGTTGTATTCTAAATGGGCACGATTAAGGAAAAGCAGTTTATTTAATTAACTGCGGAGATGGCTCCCTCTCCCAGCCGGAACACAGACAGGTTACCAGGACTCTGACAGACATGATGTGACAAGTGTAACATTTTTGTGACGGCTTTAAAACACTAAGCAAGGCAGTTGTCTGCTGTCTGCCATGCCACCTCTCAAACCGAAGGTGACAAAAGTAGAAAATTAATCATTTATACAGGCAGGCCAAAAGTAATATTTTTTTTTCCCATTCAAAAGTCCCACCCATTACATTGGGGGAAGAAATTATTTTTTTAAATTTTGTTTTCTTTTATTCTTTATTTTCTGTAAAACAGTGTAAATCGTAAAGGCACAGAACCTGTTTCTTATTCAAAGGCAACGTCATGTGGTAAGCAATTCAGAAATTACAATCTAATTATGTTCAAAGCAGTATTTATGTCATGGATGTAAAAATCGGTAAATTTCTTTAAAGGATCATCGGGAGGAACACCTGTACACCAATGAATGACTTCCTTTTCTAATGTCTGACTGTCACAACACAAAACTGTTCATATGTAAAGAGTCTCTGAGCACAGATCTGAGTGCATATGTTTGTATCCTTTCAGGCGGAATGGATAATTAAAAATGAGGAACAGACGGCTCTGTCCCGAACACAAGGATACACTTCACAAAAAGTCTACCAGACTGCACGAAGCCCATCTAAGTCATGGGCTTGTAGCACATTCTCTCATTATTAAAGAGAGAGAGGAGAAAAAAAAGGGTAGTCAGAGAGAGAGAGAGAGAGAGAAAGAGAGAGAGGCACACCTCTAAATTAGCCCATGTTCCCACCTTGCACAGTGTTCATTATGCTAATGCTGGGAGTGTGGACGACTTGAGGGATCTATTTATAAACTTGTGGAGCAGGGAAGGAGAGAAAGAGAGAAAGAGAGAGAGAGAGAGAGAGAGAGAGAGAGAGAGAGGGAGAGACACAGGGGGCGGGGGGGACAGTTACCGGTCCTGTCGGCTGGATCGCTGCAGCTGGGATTCGCGGTGGCATCATCATCCCGGGCATCATCGGCGGCATCATGCCTGGCATCTAATAAAAGAGCATCATGAAATATTCATCCAATGCTTATTCCCCTCTCGTGTGGCACTAGTAGGGGGAGGTGGCAGCACGCAGGCGAGGGTATTAATACCCTGTGCGAGGCGCCTGAGGAGGGGGGTAAACTGTGGCAGGGTGTGGTGAGAAGAAGAAACTTGTTGAAGCTCTCAAAAAAAAAAAAAAAAAGCGCTAAGCCATAGTTTACGTGTCCTATGAAGCAGCAGAAAGCAGTTTTGACAGCTCCTGGCCACCTTCTGAGCCTGTCTTTTCCAGTAGGGGTACATTAAACACCTTCTCAATCACACCTTTTAATTAAAACAAATGGCACTACTCACACACACACACACACACACTCACAAACACACTGCACCCTGCAGAAATAGGTCAGCTCACAGACAGCTTCAGTCCCAGCTGGTTCATTAGAGCAACGTACTTCTCATACCCATGAGAACATCCAATTATGTTAACAGAGGTACATTTTACATTGGCGACGGTATGCAATTTCCATACAGAGGCTCACAATATATTTCTTCTTGTGTCCCGATATATACACGTATCTGTTGCTAAGCGTGACGTATGTGTCACAATTATGTTTGCTGGTGGCAACGCTGAAACGTGTCTCTCTCTCACCTGTCCCATAGGAGGAGCCCCCATGGGTGGCATCATGGGTGGCATCATTCCCGGAGGCATCGGAGTCATGCTAGGAGGCCTCTGGCCCATCGGCGGCATTCCCATAGGCGGAAAATGAGGCGGCATTCCCGGTGGTCCCATCTTAGACAACACACAAACAGAGAGAAACATGCGTCACGAATCGTAAAGGCCATTCGTCACACGCGACAAAGAAACAGGCAAGAAATGGGCTTTCTGACACCAACTTACAAAAGGTGGAGGTATCCCTGACGGTGGGACACCAGGGAAAGGTGGTGCTTGGCTCGGGCCACTATTACCATCTGACGAAGACTGTCATAAACAAAAGACCGCACACAGTTACCACTACAGCCCTGGGCAAAGGATGCTGTAATAACTTATGGTCAAAGTAACTGTTGCTTTGTGGGGTTTCTCCTCCCTAACTTCGACAAGACTGACAACAAAACCAAGAGAAAAAAATCCGAAAACTAGAATTAAATCGTGTTTCCGTGCCCAAATTAGACGCATTGGGGTATTTTTCCATGATACGTTGCTGGTTTGATGGTCGAAAACATATACCTCACATCATTTAACTTGTTCTCCTTACCTTGCTATATCAGGACACGACCCTGACTCTAACTACCCCCCCTCCCCCCTTTCAGTAGCATATGACGCCTTACTTGAAAACGGAATTCTTTAGTGCATGATATGTTTAAAGAAACTAATATGCGGCATTTGCGTGAGTTTTATTACCAGCTTCGTTGGGCAGCCGACAACCAAGCTGCACATTTGGATTTATAAAAACAGGGGCCCCAGTACGTCATATGTTAACGACACTCAAGAACTTAAAAGGCAGCAGAAACCTAGCTGAAATCAACTACTGTTAGAGTAATACAACAATGCCGTTGTGTTTGCGTTAGGTAATATCTCCGGACGGATAGGATTTGATAAACCAAATAAGTTATGAAGGAAGGAAGAACGCAGTATAGCTTTCACAGACTAAGGTGATGACATTAAGTCAAAGAAGTACTTAGCTAATGCTAAACATTTACCCGAATTTTCGTTGTTGTCATGATCATATGCGTTACAAGTTACGCGAGAAAACGTTTTTACAGTGAGTAGTTATCACTCGTTATATAAAAGCTTGTGGATATTAAATGCACATTTTATTAACGAAACTACCCTCTTCTCTTGTAGCTTAACATTAAGGTATATACTGCAGACAATTAGCTAGCTGACTTGCTAGCAGCACGCTAGCCTACCGGTTATAACTAAATGAATAGCAAAACTGAGACATATTTGACAAGAAAACCAACGAAGCCAGATAAAACGAGTCACAAAAACATACTTCATATAACCGTGTTATCTAAAACCAAACAAAACGATTACTTTCCCTCAAAATACCGGTAAATTAAACTCACCATGTTGCCTGAACATTTAGCGGCCCAACTTTTCCACCAGACAATAACCTACAACCTCATTGGTTCGTTTGGTCGAAGTTGAACCTGCACCGTTGAAACGTAACTAAGGTCGTATTTCACTCTTTCATGCTGCGCTGCTTATACGCAAATCTTACTATGCTTTCCTTGTCGTTTGTCTGTACATAACTGTAATGAAAAGCGTGGGGCTCAACAGACATTGCCATATTTTTGTTTGTACTATAATGTAGCATTGTATTGTGCTGTGTCATTACATTATTGCTACTAATTCAATGCCTTTCAAACCGGCATAAGATTGTAAAAAATGAAAAATGTCATTTCAAGGCCGTGACTGAAAAGGCACAAAATGATATAGAAACTTCTATATTCTCTTACGCAAAAGTAATAACATTGTTTTCGGCATTTCATATACATGTGCGTGTGTTTAGGTATGTATGTGTACACACACACACACACACACACACACACACACATATATATATATATATATACATATATATATATAAGGTTAATCAACAGTTTGCAAAATAAAAGCTGATGGATTTCATCAACAACAGATAACCACTGTTTTTGCATGTGATACAGGCACTTAAAGACTGAAATATCAGCTATTTTGTGGTGGTTGAAATAAAGAACGTAGCAGTAGGGTGCATATACATCAGTTTTTTTCTAAAATGAAAAATCTACACTATAAAGACACGTCTATCTATTTATTTACATATTTACTCTGAGATACATCAACTCTTATTGCAATGAGAGGAAACCAGGCATCGTCTTACAGCTTGATGTTCATTCATGGCCACAGACTCGAATGACACCAGCACACGTGAATCAGGAGAGGAGAACAAAGCAATTTTTTATGTAATTGGCATCCATCAGTGGAATTTCCAGGTAATGTTGCTTCAAAGGGTTCATAAAATTGGCTAGGGTGGTCATTTAGTAGTGCACTGGGATTCTCATGTGTACTCTGAGCTCTGATATTATTACAGCACCTTTGAACATCTTCACAGAGGAAACCAGAACATTGAAAATAGTGCGCCTGACATGCACATCATGCTCAAAAACATAAAAGAAATGTCATACACAAAGTTTCACGCAAAAAGGTTCTATTTGTTAATGAAAGACAAGTCTCAAACTTCATCCATTTAATCAAGAGATGGTCAAGCTTGTTCTATATTCTTCATTTGTGTCAATGCAAACTGACTCAGACGACTGTTGCGGGATTGGAGTTGTTCTAAAAATTAGCACATGGCTTGTCTGTTCGTTTTTTGTTTTTTGTTTTTTTTCACAGGTTGTTGAGAGAGTAGTTAAAACATCTCTCATCAAAAGAATAGACAAGTAGCCAAATATAGTGAGAGCCTTTGAATGGAATCTTTTTATGTGCCCTGTTAGACCAGGGTTTGAGACCTACTTAGTGCTGTCATCGCGAAAAAAATATTTTAGGCAAAAGAATCCATTTACTCTCACACAGCTAATGTAGTGAGGTGTGCTGAAGCACTCCTGTCAGTCCTATATGCGCAGATTGTCACACCAGAATGTCTAAAACAGTCACTGAGGTGCAGCCTGTCTTATAAATAGACAACACCTCCTACCTAAAATGTATCTGCTCCACATTTGTCTTTCAGCGTTCGGATGTAAACAGGTGTATATCTCACCAGCTGCGCTCGTGAAAGAACTCATTCTTAGACTGATGTCCTTCAGGATACATATGAAACAGCAAAAAACATGGATTAATGACAGAAAGTGTTTTCAATTGTGAAGGTGCTTTTGAAGTCACTGTCACTAGGTATCAGAGTGATGTCTTACACTGAACGGAGAGAAAGGAAATGAGCAGGGAATGGGAAATAGGGCTCTTTCTCAGGGGCGTCGTCTCAATCCCGCTTTTAAATGTGATCAATTGGCACTTAAACGATTTTACAAACTCTACTGAATTCTTGTCATACCTATTTATGCTTGCAAAGTGACAAAGGATAATTTCATCATTTTGAGCTGTCTAGACTTCTTTCTTTTTCTTTCTTTTTTTTTTTTGTTTTTTGTTTATATTGGCGCAGCAATTTACTGGTTGCATAACCAAAATCTAGCACTGGAAAATGGTAGTTTGCTGTAACTGGGCAATAATGATGGACCCTACCATACTGGCCTGAATCACCTAATAATATCTGAGCCAATGTGGGTGATGTAGCTCTTAAATGGGTGAGGATGTTCTAAAAGGATATTTGTCCTGTGGCTATGTATTGACCTGAGCCAGAAAAGGCTCTATCGATCCATACAGAATGGCCACCGTCCCTGTCATCAGTCTCACTGTTTGGACCTCCTACATAAACACTTTACTTTCTTTAGGCTTGCCAAAAGGATGCCACTCACAAAACCCAGTCTGTCTCTGAGAAGTCCAGATATTAAAAAAAGGATTTAAGGGTGCTTGTAAATTGATATGAGCATAGACAAGAGTTTAAGAGAGGGAGAGAAAGACAGAGAGAGAGAGAGAGAGAGAGAGAGAGAGAGAGAGAGAGAGAGAGAGAGGGAGGATGATTGAGGCCAAGGGTTATTTAGTTAGGATGTTCTGTTTTGACCTGTTTTTCCACCTCATTTCCACAATGTCAGTTTTTGTTAGCCAGACCTTTCCATGTTGTCAAAACTGTGGTCTTCTACTATAGCAATGAATCAGTGGAGATGAACTGCCATGACGCATCTAGTTAATGTTATATGTTTAACATTTAGAGTGATTTGGATGTGAAAACATTCTGTTCTAATTCAAATGGCCTTCCTGATAACATATTTACATATTATCTGTACATATAGAACATGTTTTGTAACACATGAGTAATTATGCATGGTCATGGAGTACCTAATTACATCCTGCATGTAAAGTACATACATACATTTGGAAGGTACCCTGCAGAACTGTTAGATGTGCTTACTTGATATGAAAATACTGAAAGATGTGCAAATAACAACAGCAACAATAACCAACAACAATAATACTGTAACAACAACAATAATCATAATTTGTTTCAATATAAAAGATTGTAACATATAAATGTTTACATATTTCGTCTTGTAGTTAGCCCAATTTCATGCAACAATGCTTAAAAAAAACTGCTTGCATTTTACCGAAATCTTACTTTGAGCAAGTTTTACAGAACTGCTCTGTTACCATCTAAACAAGGTCTTTATGTGGTTTACGTCATAAAACTGTCGGGGGTTGAAAGTACACAGATATTTTTAAATGGCCTTTTTTTATGCAGTTCTACTTAGAGCTAATAGGGGTTCAGCACAAAGATCTTGATTGCTGGATACTAACAAGTACTTCCCTGGATCTTGGTTTGAAAGTGCCTGATTTCATGAATATCCCTGAATGAACAGTGTTTCTCTTTGAACAGATCTTGACTGGGTTATACATGTAAGCAAGCATATTCATATTCCCAGTTAATGAAAATTTCACTGCTCTTTATTAATCATCTCAGCGCAGTAGCTTTACATACATATAAAGATCAACATATATGCGCAACAGCAACACAATAAAGTAAAACAATCAGATAATTCAAGTCATCTAATTTAATATCCAGCATCATTGCCAAAGCCAGCTATGTTCGATGCTACTGATGTCGGATTCAGCGCTGTGACTACTAAAACATCTTAAATGTCTGTCACAAATTTGAAACTGGCATTGAAACATATCTGTAATTTTACAGACGCATTTCTGAAAGTGTACGCACCCCCCACCTCCCCCTCCCCGCCCCGCCCACCCAATTCTTAATGAATCTTATCTTAAGTGCTCTGTGTGCAAACTTGCGTGTGCATTATTCCAAGCTCTTCACAGTAACTTTTCCTTTGACTTTGTGGACAGATTATCACTCCCCTGCAGAAGGGAAGAAGGCTGTGAACGCCCCTCTTTTTTGACTGCCACGATTGAACTGCTCTCCTGTGAAACTGGGACAACCTAAAACACAGACTGAGGCCTCCGGAGAGAAAAACAAATGTCTTCTATCCCCAACTTTGGCAGGTGGTTATTCATAATTGACTAATGTTGCTGGCAGCTTTGAGTGATTCCTGGGCACTAAGGCAGATGGAAAAAGAATTTAAATGGATTAAAGTGCTCTGGGTTGATTCTTTTGCACTTGTGGTAAACGTGAATTATAATGGGCAATTCTTTTTTTTATTATTATTATTATTATTATTGTTGTAGCTACACAGCACAGAAGAATGGACAAGAATTTCTGTAGCTCTGCAGATCATATTAAATATGTTTGAGCAATAGTAGTGCAACTCAAGTTACTGTAGGAGACACCTCCATGAAAATTATGAGAACTGATCTGCTCATCCATCTACTCACCCAGCCACTATGGAGCTACCAAAGGAAAACCAAAACTGAAAACAGCTCTCTCCTCGAATGGCGTGCAGCTGCTTATATATCGGTGCTTGGACCTAAACTTACATCTTTATCTCACATATTTATCTATATTCTACATAATATATTCAAAGATACGGTGCACTCCAAAGCTTAGAATTAGAGAGGCCTTTACTTTTCGTAATGCCACAAACATAAAGGTACTCACCTTGTGATGTCTGATAAAACGGACACGCACGGACATTAAAGAGAGGCTCAGATTGCCCCTCATCTTTATGATTCTCTCACAGTGCCGCCCTTTGAACTTGGGCGGTCTGGTCGTTGTGTGAAGGAATTTAATGGACTGCTGACCAATGCACTCTATAAACACAGTCATTTTCTATCATCTTCATACTGAAATACATGATAACTATATGACTATACATTTGCTACACTGATCTTTCATGATACGCAGTGATACTAATGATGTAAGCATACAAATACATAGGCAATGCTGACTCAGTACAGCAGTTAGCAGTGTAGTGAATGCAATTACTAACTAACTGTAGAACAAGACCTGGGTTTATAGGAAACCCAGCAAAAACTGTATGGTCTAGCATACAGTAATTCTTTCTCTGAGCTTTAAATATATATCAGTATCAATATCAATATCAATCTAAGTATGTTGTCTTCATAGTCTGAAAATGAAAATGGAAAGATGTCCTTTTCCATCACTTAAATACAAACTCTAAGGGTGCTTAGATGTCAAATGAATCAGATTCTTGTCGCCCTTAATGACTCACAAAGATAGAGAGAGAGAACTCTTTACATCAGTACCACAAAAAGTCTGATGTCCAGCTGGTGGCACTAAGTGGCTTGTCTAGGACTAATGCACTGTAGAGACAAGGAACTTGGTCTCATACTTTGGGGATTATGTGAGTGCTGTAAACTGGAAGATTCCTAAAGTGAAAACTGTAAATTGTAGTTTCTACTTGTGATGTCTGTTTCTTTTTTTTTTCACGCCACATTTTAAATGGTTCACTTGTAATTACTGCTCTGGAGTTGTCATGAGTTATCACTCCCTTATACAGCACTGAAAATGATTCATAATGTATTCATAAATTCAAAGCATTAATTTGGTAATCAGCTATGTATTTACATATTTATGGTCTATTTTCAACTCTCCACCCTGTTTCAGAATATACTCAAACTAACATGCACTATAACTGAATAGAAATTCATATAAAGATTAAACATTTTGAATGAAACAGCCCTCTGAGAAAGGTATGAGAGCCTCTGAAAGTTACTACTGTAAGCTGACCATAAATCGTTATGAGACAGAATCAATGACGCTATCATCCAATCACCGAGAGAACGAGTTCACAGGAAGCCAAAACTGAAGGACACAAATCATTTACACATTTAATTTTTCCAGACAATACCTGCAATATGTAGAATGGCCTTACTATTATTAATGAATGGTAGAATATTATAACCAACCATGCTGACAAAGAGTGTCTCCTATAGCAACAAACAGAAAAAAATACGTTTAAAAAAATCCTGTAAACTGAAAACCATTCACAGGCTGGTTGAAAGTGCCACTCCATCGGCTGTGTATCAGGTGTAAAATGAGACCTGTCTCCCAGAGGGTCCGACAACAGAAAACCTTGGTCAGGAGCAGCAGGTCCATTATCCCTAATGGAGCACCATGTACAGCAGAAAAAATACCAACAGCAGCAAAAAACAAAAACCTCTGGTAACATGCTCATAGAGTCAAGCATTACTGGTAGCAGCTATTAGGCATTTAATTAAGTATTTCTGCAACCCTATTGATCTATATATCTAAAGATAATTATACTCTCCAACAGACATCCAGAGAATGCTGGATTCTAGAGGAATCTACCGTTCGTGTTCTTTGGTTGTGACTGAAATAAAAGTATTGCGGTTAATATCCCTCAAATGCTTCTCATAAATGTTTTAATATT
Source organism: Chanos chanos (assembly GCF_902362185.1). NCBI lineage: Eukaryota > Metazoa > Chordata > Actinopteri > Gonorynchiformes > Chanidae > Chanos > Chanos chanos. Next base: position 6,725,138 of record NC_044504.1, read on the forward strand.
TAAATGTCACATGGGAGTTTTAAATGAAACTATGAACAAAAACATATTGTCCTACTGAATACAGTATAGATATGACTAATGGTCTATGATGGGAAGTTTTGAGAGAAAGAGACACTTACCCCACTACTCAGCAGTATCCTAACCTGTGTGCTGATTGACAATTCACTATAATATTCACTTAGGTTGAGAGCACCTGCTCCCCTGATTTTAATGAGCTAGTACAGTTTGCCAAACATGAACCATATGCTGCAAAGCCTGATGGGATCTCTCAGTCAAAGTAAAAAAGCAATAACCTCTCGCTGATGCTCAGGTGGAGGGCCTCCATTTAAATTTCCCCTTCCACTTCAACTAGCATGTGCCTTTGATAATTCATTAAAGCTTGGCTTCAGTGATCCAATCTCTCACTGTCTATTTATTCCAACTCTCAGACCTGGAAGTGCCAAATATGAGAGAAAAATGTGTTGTCAAATGCAAACTCTCCATTATTTAAACCAATGTCAAAATTCATCCAAGAGCTGAGTAAAAAAAAAAAACAAACAAAAAAAACAGGAAAATGTAATATTTTATAAATGTTGGAAGCTTTTTTTCTGACATTTAATGTCTGAGAAATTTAAATGTGAATAAAAATGTGTGATTTTGGTTTTTTTTGGTCAAAATCGAATAAATATAGAAATGCTTTTTTTGTTTTGGTTATAATTTCTAAATATATTTACACATCTATATTTTATATTTCATATGTATGTGAAGCGCAGGGACAGGTGATGGTTGGGTGTTAGGGATACATTACGGTTTGGCTTTAGATTTGATTAATGTGGATGGAAAAGCTTATGCTATGATGCATTTGGTACGTAAGACTAGGTGACTCTACACAATGGAATGTAGGGCAGGAGATCTCCACAACTGGTCCTCATTCTTTCAGTCTGTCCCAGGCCACCTTCTTTTCTCTCCCACTGTTTTCTGTTTGGTTACTCCACAATTAAGATATGAGAAGATTATGGCTAAGTACAAGGTTAGCATTGGGTTAGGGTCAGTGTTAGTGTTGCCAGGAGGCTTTGTGCAAGGGTTCAGAAACAGATTCCATGGTTTAAATCCAGATCAAAAAAGAAGTGCCAGCCATATGAGACATATTGGCCTTTGTAAGTGGTAACAAAGCTTCATTTACAGTGATTACATGACTGTGGGAATTAAAGTGAAGCTAAAAAGTGTATTGACATACTACAGCTTTGAAACACTGAGGCCAAAATTAAATATTAAATATTTCTGTTCCGAAGGCTGAGGTTGCATCATGGTCAGTGACTGATGATCAAGATGTGGTCTGTGATCAGTGATTAAAGTGTCATCTGTGATTGGTGATCAAGATGTAGTCTGTGAACAGTGATTAAACTGTCATCTGTGATCGGTGATCAAGGTGTGGTCTGTGAACAGTGATTAAGGTGTCATCTGTGATCGGTGATCAAGGTGTGGTCTGTGAACAGTGATTAAGGTAACATCTGTAATTGGTGATCGAGGTGTGGTCTGTGATCAAACCCTGTTCTGTATCATTGATATATAGTCACTATACTACCAGCAGTGTTCTGGTGTAAATTTACCATATAGGACACATTACCAAGGTTAGTATGATAAGCAGTCATGTTCTTATTACATGCTGAAAACTGATTAATATGTTTAATTAATTTGAGATCATTTTGACTCATTTATAAAATAAGTTCTCATATTTATCAAATTTTAAAAACATTTTAACATGTTTACTGAATTTGGAAAATAAATGTGTAGATTTATGAAAAACAAAACAAAACAAAAGAAAAAACAAACAAAAAAACTAATCCTCATGTGTGTAAATACTGGAGTAATGTAAACTTTTTTCCTGTTATTACTTTACTGGAATCCTGACCGACAAGTTTTGGGTATTGGGTAATATTGAACTTGCTTTAACATATTTGCAGTTTATGTCTAACATTTTGAAAAAAGAAAATCAGACAGTAATTAATCTGAGTAAGCAGTATCATTGCTTGGCTTAAATGTAAGGTGAATTTTGACTGCTGAGATAATGAAGAATTTGCACTTTTAAGTAAACGTCAGTTTCTCACTTTTGGCTCTCCATATATGCATAACCTCTTCCTCTCTCTCTCTCTCTCTCTCTCTCTCTGTGTCTGTGTGTGTGTTGTCAGAGCCCATTGCATTCTTTCAAAATGGTGCGATGCTTAGTTAAATCTGAATATGTCTTTTTTGTTAAACCCACAGCACTGTCCTGATGTCATTCCATTTACTCAACAGGTCCACGTGAGTTACCGCAGAAGTCGTTTCTAGCTCATTCAAGGTTGTATCGGTCGATGCCGTTTAGAATACATAGGCAAAGTAGTGTGTTGTTTGTTTGGATATTTATTATTGATCAAGCCATCTCTTATGTAACTTAATTGGTACTCTGTATGCAGTATTCATTGTTCTCAGGATATTATGATCGTTGCTACTAGTATGGACAAAAATACGGAACATCTCCTTACAAATGCATTCTTGCAGACATGATGAGGTTTGTTTCTAACTTTGCTACACTCGCATGCAAAATAACTTCAGCCCCCCGGAAATCGAAGTAGTTAATCACATATCTATTCTTTGGAAACTCTTTTTTTTTGTATACGCCGCTGTGTTGTGATCCCAGATCAGCTAAATTGATAGCTCTAAAGAACGTTACTATCTATCCGACTTATTAAAATTAGCGCCAACCCGAGCGCGCCGCTCGCGCCACTCGCTTGCTTATCTCCTGGAAACAGCTGGGCCGCTGCTAGCGCTCCCGAGCCTGTCTTTGGTAGAGCGTGTCTACCACGAGAACTCATGCTGTCTGCCCTTTATGCGCCCACACCTAACTCTCCAGTACAGTAGGTCTTTTCAGCTTCTCTTTCGCAGACAGTTGCTAGGTTGTCTTCTCCCCGTGTCTGTTTTAAAGCATGACCTCATTGACTATGAAAAGGGCAGCTCTCTGGACTACAGTTAGTTTTCTCTTTATAAAATATCTGTAGGTTTTATGGTGTAATCTGTGTGGCCTGCGATTACCTGGTGAATGGATATCAATTTTGTTCTTTTCTTTAAATAAATATACAATGTTGTTATCAGAACAGGATTAGAACATTTAGTGTGAGGTTGTGAAAGCAGGTTATTAATGATAATTTCAGGTAAATGAATGATGAACAAACCTGATGGCCAGTTTCAGCTGCTTCAGAAGAGACTGAAAATGCTAATAAACCACGCTCTATTTCAGTTTAGCAAGATTTGATATATCACAGACAGAGTGTCAAAGACAAATTGAGGAAAGTTTTTTTTTTCCCCCAGCACAAAAAAAAGCAATATAATGAGAGACTTATCTTGAAAGCGAGTTCGCAATGAAACGATAGTGTCTCACTTTTAGTGCCAATTCCATTTAGATAAACGAACACACTCAACAGGTGATAGACAAATCTCTGAACTGAAAATGAGAAAGAGAGCTGAATAAAGAGACAGTGACTCCAAGTGAAGCGTTTTAGAAACCTTCTTTTTACTATTTTTTCTATCCGTCGTGTGTAAAACGCTATGACAACGGGAATCATCCGTTCTCCAAGCTCTGGTCCCTGTACTCCACTTTGCAGACGTGCATTCTAATCTCTTATGACAGCCTGCCAGTATTCATTTGTGTCTTACTGTACAGTATAACGACAAACATTCAACCACATGTGTACGCCTACCAAAACACAACTCTTCTCACATGATACCAGGAATTGTGATTTGAGTGTAATTTGCCTTCGAAGAATGTTGATGATAAAATAAGACTAAAAAGGTTCAAATAAACCATATTATCAGGAAATGCACATAACACTGGTTTCATGTAATACTTCAATATAATTTTTTCAACTAAATTTTAAATATGCTTCGATGCTTGTAAAGCTGTATGAATTTATCATAAACATGTCCTTTCTGCAACTTGTGATATGACTGACGCATTCACGATGGAAGTTTTGATTCAGCTCTTAAAATAAAATTAAGAAAATATAGCTTGTAGTCATGTCTTCCTGAATCACGACTGTCTTTTCATTGCAAAAAGCATTGCACAGTTCTTATCTCAAAGGCTAGTTAACTGTCAGAGGTAACGAACTCCACAGCACAAAGCCACCTTTTCTGTTCCATTAGTGATGAATTGCAGAGTGGGAGCTTCAAGTATGTTAGGGAAATAAGACAGTAAATTAGGTATAATGAGTCTTTTTTCCTGCAGAATGAGTCCAAGCCGGTCCCAGATGCAACATTAAAGAGACAGAAACAAGACATTTCATGACATGCTCTCGCACCGAATTAAGGTGCTCAATTTACCACTACAAAGATCTCGAAAACTCAAATTGGAAAATAAAGGCTGAACTTTGGCTGCTTCAGCTTTGTGTAAATGTGAGTATATCTAATAAATATTACATATTCATTAATGCTATGAATGAAACTGAACAGGGATGATTTGAATTGAATGGTGGTTGTGCTATTCCTCCTTCATGTGGCTGGTTCTGGAGATGACATGACGCAGTTGTTATATCGGCACATAATAACGTCACACTAACCTGCGTTAATCTCTCGTTCCTCAGCCTTTCTACAACAAAAGGATTTGCCTTTAGCAATTTGTAAACTGTATTTGTGCAGCTTTTGCGATGCTGTATAATATCAGCAATCTTCTTTTGCCTGTCGTCTCTAAGATTTGATTTGAAAATTTGCATCAGACACAACAAGCTCAACCTCCAGCTTTGGTGAAAGACTATTTTTAGAACCTCTTTGTGCTATTTCAACGAGGAATGCATGAACCGGTTTTCTGAACTTTTGAAGTTTGGGATTTCTGGGAATGAAAAAGAATATGACTGTGATCAGTCAGAGCAGTTTATGTCTCTGAATGGTATTTATCATTTCCTAAAATAGACTGTACGTTGGAAAAATGAGAGATCTCTTTCAGAAGACATTTTGGAATGTCCTTATTGGAAAACAGCATGGCGCTGTCTTTAAATGCCTTCCTGAGGTTTGACTGGCAGATGTTCTTTATTAGAATGGCTTACTGAAGCTCTCCACCACCTTTGTTTAAGGGGGGGGGGGGGGGGCTATGACATTAAGAGCTTTACACTATTACTTACACAGAAGCTGCACTGCTTTGCAATTCCTTGGGCTGCAGTCAAACTTGTTTTATCGTTTAATATCTCCACCTATGCTGTGAGTAGATGGTTCAGTTTTATATCAGTGAGCCAACAGAGAGAACACTCATGTGGTCAAAAATGACGTAACTTACTGTTAGATACCGTGCTTGGTATGCACATGCTTATTTTTGCCACTGTTTTTCTGTTTTTTCTTTCTTTTTTTTTCTCTCTCTCTTTTTTTTTTTCGTTTCTTGACGTCTGACCATGTGATTGCGACAGCTGTTGTCCCTGCGTGAGGCCGCAGACGGGGGACTATGACTGAGGACAAATTAATATTTAATCACTGGCCTCCTGATTCTATTCCAGCATTCAAACTGGAGGCGAGGTCCGACAGAAGATGGTGTGGGCTTCTGTCAATTCTGCCTGCGCTGTCAGAAGAGTGTCCGTGCTGGTTGGAATGGATTTAACACTCTGTGACATCTAAAGGGCCCCCCCACTGGGCTGGGCTCTGTTTTCACATCTATCACTACGGACCTTGAACGCACAACAGTGCCCCCAAATCGCAATCAATGGATTTTCTCTGCTTATATGTGAAGTGTCAGGCTCACCGACCTCACCGAAGTTTGTAGTCCAGTGGAAGAACGACTTTGTCTCGAAGTTTGTGACTGGTAACTGTTGTGCTGCTCATACCACTTGACTGTGAAGCGCTTAGTAGAGAACTTCCAGGTATGCCACAGATATCTGCATTGTTATACTCTAGAATAGGGACTTTCGGTTCACTGCCGGGGTTGAAAATTCTCCAGATATTCCTTGTTCTATACTCTCTTCCACTATCAGAAAACCTGTTGAAACGAATCAAAAGGAATAGATCAAATATTTGAAAGATGTTTTGGGCCGTGATGATATCCTCTGAGAGATTCAGCAATCACAACAATGTACAGTGAATAATTTATTTTATTTACTGATTTTTACCCTAAAGGCAAATAAACTAATAGAATTTCATTTGTCACTGTCTGTAATTCCTGGCAATTAAAATCTCACTGACTGGATTTGGAAAGGCTAGTCCTACTGCTTATATACAGAGGAGAACATTTACACATTTTTTTTTCTGTTGCGTAAACCACAACCTTTATTTATTTATTTATTTATTTATTTATTTATTTATTTTCTGCTCAGACAATCCACTGAAGCGATATTACTGTGGGCAGAGTAATTAGAACTAATCAGCCTCATTCACATTAACAGCTGCTCTTCTCTCAGAGGGTAATTGGGGGGGGGGGACTCTTTTCCTGCAGACACACCCTGCTTCTCTGTCCAACTTCTAAAACTCTTCCACTCTCTCTCTCTCTCCCTCTCCCTCTCTCTCTCTCTCTCTCTCTCCCTCTCTCTCTCTCTCTCTCTCTCCCTCTCTCTCTCTCTCTCTCTCTCTCACTCACTTATTTACTCCCCAGTGAACTCATTACATTCTTCAAAAGTTAACACTCTGACGGATTCAGATTGTGCTCCGTATGGCTGCTGTGTTTTCTTTGTCTTTCTCTCTGCTCAATCTTCTCTCCTCTGCAATTGCAAGTCCTCTACTCTCGTGGAGGCTAATTTTTTTTGGCGGGGGCCGGAGGGTAGGGGGCAGAAACCATTGGAGATGTAAGTGGACCGGTTCTGTGAAAACCCTGGAGTGGTATTTGTCTCATTAACAAACTCCTCCCGCAGTAAAGCCGTCTGGTTCTGATGATAATGATACATTGCGGGTATGCTGAAGGGAAGAGGGCAGCAAGTCTGATATTTGAGCATCCAGGCCTGTGTATTTCAAAAAGCCCCCCTGGTGCCAGGGAAACAATCTGTTTTTCCTCTTTTTCAAATTATGAGTGATGACCGCTCAGTGCCCACTGTGGAAAAAAAAAAACCCAACAACAACCAAACATCTTAATTTATTATTCAGAGCTAAACTGATGATTGTGTATAAATGACTTTAATAAATGAAAAGTGGGTCTGGGGGAGAAAGCTGGCAATGTCTCTGGTCGTGCTGTGAATTGCTTGGGTCAGACTAAAGTAGAGATTACACTGACCTTGTGAATCCGATCATGTCAAGAGACCGCACATTGCCCACATTTGACTATTCTGCTCCCAGTACAGACGATGCTCAGTGGAGACTGTCTGTCAGTAACTGAGGTCCAAGCACCTGCAGAGGGAGAAGCTTGTGCCAGAATGAAGAAGGGAGCGAGAGAGAGAGAGAGAAAGAGAGAGAGAGGGTGAGGGGGTCAGCGTTTAATCAGAGAATGAGAGGCTGGGATGTTTATTTGATATGAATCCTTTTCCATCTCCTTTCATTGCTCTTCTCCCTGAAGGAATTCACATTTCCCCAAATGCAATCTCCTGTTTCCATGACTACCCACCCACTGTTGAACTGTGCTAAAATGGTAAACAAGAAATAAAGAAAAATGATTCGCAGTCGAAATCGAGAGGGGGAAAAAAGACATTTATTTGACCTGTGTAATTTGAAACCACAAAAAGACCCAAAACAAAACAAACAAACCAGCGAAAAACCCATAAGAGTATTCTTTCATGACTCAGTGAATTTAAATGAATGCTACCAACTGCTTACCTTTGTTCCATTATATTGAGTATACCCCTTTACATACTTTAGGGGCACTAATGACCACATGAATCTCAGTCCAACAAATTCCACTCCTGCTTTGGTTAATTTATAGCCTTGAACTGCTCTAATGAGTCACTTCAAGTCGCTTTAAATATCTCTACAATTATTTGTTTGTTTGTTTGTATGTGTGTGTGAGTGTGTGTGCGTGTGTGTGTATGACAGAGAGAGAGAGATAAAGAGGGAGAGAAAGAGAGAGAGGGAGATATAAAGAGAGAGAGAGAGAGAGAGAGAGAGAGAGAGAGATGCAGCACCAGAAAAATGAAAACAATTTGTTCCCATTTACACACAGAATGTCCCCTTCGGAGCAATTTCCTAAATGTCAGTGATAATTGTGCCTCTCCCCACAGCCTCTCTCTGAAAAAGTGTTGGGATGACGGATGACATCATCCAACCTCGTACAGTTGTCATCACGCAAAAGTTCTGGGAGCAAAGCAATGAAGGATCACTCTATAATCCTCCACGTAACTACCGAACGCTGCATAAAGTTCCATATCTTCTGTCATGACCTCGCCGCCCTGACCCTCTGTCACGTGACACGGTTTCATTGTCCGGAGAGACGCAAAGAAGGGATAAAGTAACGATGCGTTGTCCGTCCGCTGTCGCTCCCTGCGTCGATGTTGAGCGCGCTTACATCACCGTAACTCCATGCGCCTCCTTCCTGCTTTCAGCAAAATGAATCACAGCTGTCACTAATCTGTCAGAAGACATTAGTCCTCTCAGGAATACATTTTCATCTCGCACGGACAGAGGGCTGCTGTTTCTTAGCCCTGAGAGAGTCGTCGTGATGAACGAGGTGTCTGCTTTCTGTCAGGTGACGGTGCGCTCTGGAATATAAGTCCCATTATCACTTCGTTTTTTTTCCCACTAAAAAAAATCCTGACCCGAGATTTCAAAGCGATGAGGTCCGGGGTCGTCTCTGTTTGACAGGGGTGTCTTGGTGAGCTGGCCCCGGCCAGGTTTGCGAGAGCCTGTTTTGAAATGCCCGTGTCGAATGCCTTCTGTGACATGTGAGAAGAGTTTGGTGATGTTGATATAAGCATAGGAGAAATAGCGAGATGAGGGATTTGCGTGAAGAGGTGGAGAGTTTCTCTTTTTCACCTTAGGGAGTTTTCCGCCGGGGCTGGCCAAGCTGTCATCTCGCAATCAGACTTGATGCAGACGCAGCTTCAATGATTCAATACAGCCCTGGTCCTCTACCTTAGAGATTTAAACTAAGCTGCAAATGTCTTCAACCAGAAGCTGCCAGATTTTTACTTATCAACACAAAGCAGGATCTGTACATATGCACACACACACACACACACCTATCTATCTATCTATCTATCTATCTATCTATCTATCTATCTATCTATCTATCTATCTATCTATCTATCTGTCTGTCTGTCTGTCTGTCTGTCTGTCTGTCTGTCTGTCTATCTATCTATCTATCTATCTATCTATCTATCTGTCTATCTTGTTACTCTTTCCTTAAACATAATCCATAATTTGTTCATGCACAAGACAGGGATGTACCATATCAAATGACACCCAAGGTGCAGACTGTACAGTGAAGCCCCTGGGATAATCCAGTAGACGGTGCAGACTGCAGATGCAGGCTGAAACAATATACACTGAGAACCACAGTCAAATGACAGGGATTAAATAAAGGGGACATCTGCAGAAAATTTGAGTTGGACACTCTCAAATCCAAATGGTTCAATACACACCACAGAGAGTGGTGAAAAGCAGCAGCAATAGAAGTCCCCTGTAACTTCAGGATCAGGACACATAAGCAAGTATCTTTTATATCTTTTATATTGATGGGTTGACATTTTCTAACTTTGAAGTCAAACTCTGACTCTGTTGCACTCATACTTGTCTTTTGGGGACATAGCTGTCTGTGCCTTACATAAGAATATGTGGCGCTAAATGTCTCTTTGAGTTGCGTGTAGAAAATCCCAGAGAATCACTGTGCCTTGGACAATTTATTTATACAGGAGACGCCTCAAGTCTGTCTACAAATAGCTATTTGTGCATGTGCACTTCTCTCTCTCTCTCTCTCTCTCGTTCTCCCTCTCTCTGTCTCTCTCTCCCTGTGTGTGTGGGTGCGCATGTGTGAGTGAGTGTGTATGTGGCTGTGTGTCATTTTAATCACAATGTTGGTTTTGTTCTTTCTAGTAGGTCACATTAACATGTGTCAAATCCCTGGCAAAAACCAACGTATGACTGATCATTAATGCCAGGCAATCAAAGCATCAAGAATCAAACTCCTAAACACAGCTCCTGTTCTGTTTCTCAGTGGGGAGTCAAGTGACATGTGGTTTGTATCTGTTCCTGCAAACGCTGAAAGTCTTTGTTGTATAAGAGAGAGCAGCAGGTACTCAGAAAAGGCACCTAGATTGACCTCTGAATGTTTTGTCTGTGTGTGTGTGTGTGTGTGTGTGTGGACAATTGACTGGGGCAGCTGCTAAGAGACCATATGGTAAACATTGTGACAGGACACAGGTGTCTCTATAGCCACCTGGAATACAGAGCCATACTAAGAAAGCACAGTTATTTTTCATTTTTATTTTCATTCACGTCATGTTCATGACATCTTCATTCTTGGTTTTCCACTCAATCTGATACAGACTGATAACACTTTATAGAGTGAGACAGCAACTTGAAACTGCAGCACGTGAAGGTCATTTTTTTTTCCTCTCTGGGAATACAGTCAGATGGCATGGTCTGTCCGAAAAATTTCTGGGATGAGGTTGTTGCAGCTAGGGAGACAGGAGAAAGTCTCTGCTGAAGGAGACACATGGAGAGAGAGAGAGAGAGAGAGAGAGAGAGAGAGATTAATGACAGAGCTCTGTGGCCTCCACCTTTTCCACTGGCCTCACTGATCTGCTATCTTACCTGTCGGCACCTTTAAACACTCTCTCCATTGCTCTGTCAGAGGCACAATCGCTCTGTCGGCCTGAATTTCAACTACGTCTGCCTCGGTTACTGTTTCCACATGACGTCCCCGCTTCGCCGCTTTTTTTCCTCCCTTAACATGCTGATCAATTCAATCTGCAATCCTTTCAGCGGCTGAAAGCCGGTAATGATTACAAAAGAGCCAAATGAACAGGATAGAGATCAAAGACTTTAACCTCCGCCAGGTGCAGCGCGCGCTGCCGGGGCTATCTCGTCAGTCTGTAGCCTGACTCCACATGGATCTGTGCTGTGGAAACTGTGCAGGCGGTTCTGCTCTGGATGACAAAAAACCAAAAGAAATCCCTCTCATCTATTAAACAAACCGTCCACGGTCCTTAATTGCGTCGTCCTAATATGCATAATTGACGTTACTCAATGATACCACGATATTTTCTTATCCGTAAAGATAAAGAAATAATAAAATAATAAAAAAACCCTACAAATCCAGCTATTCACAGCGATTAATAGCATTATTTCGACAGCAATGACACCCAGTCACTATGTCACTGACCTATTTTTTTCCCTTTTAATCCACATTTTTCTTGTTTTTAATGCATCTGAAGCCAGTGTCATGTCTCACCTCTACAGCACGTCATGGTCTCTGTTGCACTTTAACGAGGTGTTTCTGTGAAATGTAATTTGAGTTCAGTCAGATTTTTCCTCTCTGTGTTTTCAAAAGCACCTCTCCACAGTCTGATTAGCCGTGACAGCTGTGCAGACATGGCACCACCAGGGTTTGATAATGACAACGACGACGTCGACGACGACGAAGATGATGATGATGATGATGAAGATGATGATGATGACAAACACTCACTGTGCCCTCACCTGCTGTGTCTTGTTTGTGTCTTTTCAGGGAAGGTGTGTTTATTCTCTCTCACGTCGTCGCACTGTACACATAATAGTGCCAATCTGTCGTTACTAAGCACGAACGGTCACCGCGGCGGGTTTTTTTAGCAGGAAATAAAATCAAAGAAAAATATCACAGGCCCTCATTAAACGGTTCACAAAGGACACATACCACGTATAAAGACTCTAATGACTATAATATAACAGTACTACGCACTATTATGATATATCACGCCCGAGTGTTTCGGGGCAATATTACCTAGATGTGTTTGTCAGTGCTGTACATGAGTGAGTGTCATTGAAGCTCTCGTTGTGCAAACAAAAGATTATGGTCATAATTAAAAACTGTAATGTGAATAGAGTGGATGTGTTGACCCTGTTGTCCTGGCCATAGCTGGAAACGGTGGTGTAATGTACAACGTGGCTTCGTCATACAAAGAGACAAATGAGGCAATGATCGTTGTTATCTCAGTTTGATCAGCATTCAGCTTCACCGACACTTTGTTTACACAAAAACCTCATCCATTTCTGAGTGTTGATTTTGTCAGGAGAAGCAATGTTTGTATTCATGGCCTGGCCATTCAGATGCCCAAAGCGTAAAACCCCAAAAAACACACAGCGATCCTCTGTGATTTTCTTTAAAATAAACAAATATATTTCATTATCAGTGTCACAAATAAGAAAATTTTTCTCTGCTCCTGACTCCTGTAGCTTTTCTGGGGACATTCTTTCTGAAACCGTTGCGCTACTGTCAGGCTTGAGTTTATCAGGCAAATCAACCAAACCACAGGGAGATGGGGAAGGAGGGCACCATGATTCATTTTAATATTTTGAGCAATTATGTATATCTTGTATTGCCTATAATGGTCTCATGGTGCCTACTGTAGCTTTGCTTCATCTTAAATTTAAATAATCCATCATTATGAATATTAGGATTATTAAGATGATCATTAGGCTGTTTTGGTGCCTCCTCCGGCACGGCTCATGATGCGTGTGGACGTGTGTACGTAGCGGCGGCACTGATTCACAGACAATGTGCAGATAGGTGTAGAGTGAAAAGCAGATTGTATGTGTTTCAGTCTCTCTCTCTCTCTCTCTCTCTCTCTCTCTCTCTCTCTCTCCCTCTCCGGTGATTTTATCTTTTAGCGGTTAAGTCAGCAGTCTCAGACTAAATCTCCCTTTCTCTTATGCAAGATAGAGACTGTTTTTCCTGGTCTCTCCCAGGATAAAAATCTCTCAAGCTACAGAAAGATCTTTGAAAGATGACACCGTTTGTATGACTGTAAAAGAGAAATACAATAAAATATTCTCGCTCTACAAGAACTGATATTCAAAATAGCTGTATACTGAGTTTAAAAAAACTGAGTAAAAAAACCCCGGACAAACAAACAAACACCAAAGCAAAACAGTAAACAAACAAACAAAAAAATCCTCTACAGCAGAGCATATGGACGGCTGCATCTCATAAAAGTCTGGTGGTCTGTCTGCCAAAGCCAAGTTTAGTAGAGATTGCTAACTTATCAGAGATATAATGATGGTGTTCTCCCCTGACCCGGCACTATTGTGACTGTGCACACAGAAATAGAATTATGACTTTTTCCAGGACAGTTACCATCACATATTATTACGTAACATCACAGCACCAGAGCATGTTTTAGTTCAATTTTTGGTTTGTAGAGTCCATTAAAGTAAACAAAGTCAAATTAAAAGTCAAAATAATCTCAGCACCCAGAGACACATTAAACCATATCCATCATCATCTTTATCTTAATGACATTACAGTTTTTTCTCTCTCTTTTTATTTATTTACTTTTGTTGTTGTTGTGAGGCAGAAACCTAAACAGTCCTCAGAAATGTAAACAGTGGTTTTAATGGAGACAGGCATCAATGTGGCTCTGCACCCTTAGATCCGGGTGATAATGGAGCTTCGGCCGCTGCAGTGGAGAGAGAGAGAGAGAGAGAGAGAGAGACAGACAGACGCTCCAGGCACACAGTCAGGCAATTTTGACGTCGCTCAATAAGTCATGACCCGTGGATGTAGTTTTAGCATGAAGCACTCCGAATAACTTTCATGTGCTGTGACACAAGGAGACGGCGGACCATTAAGCATCGAGTCTCAAGGTAGGGCTCTCCGCTCAGGGAGCTCTGAGACACAGGACGCCGTGCTCAACTGGCGAATCACATTAGAGCATCAGGATTTTTTTTTTTTTTTCCTCGACTGGTCCCCGGAATGCGCCGCATTTTAATGGACCTCTTTATAGCAAAGTCATTGAGCAACAGTGGATCTACAAACTTAAATTGTGGTTAGACCACAGATGTCACGGCTGCTTTAAAGCATTGTTAGCAATGTCCCCTGAGGTGTCAGATAAACCTTTGTGCATTAGATCATACTGTGTGGATAATAATAGAGGATTTAATTATCGTGTAGGCCTACATTGTATCTAAAGTGTGTATGTGTGAGAGATTAGTTTATTGCAGCCATTACACGTGATAATACAGTTGAACTACAAGGCTGTTATACAACTGCAAGTAGCTGTTGGGTACTTATTGTTTATTTTTGTCACTTGACATTTGGGACATTTTGCACATAGTATTTTTTTTTTTTTAAAAAAATGTTTGGGGCGTTTTGTATCTCCTCGTCGTGCCCATATTATTCAGAACCAGTGAGTCTGATATGTAAAACCCCTACGGGATATGTTTACTGTCCAGTTTTGGTTGTTGTGTGAAAATTTATGCTCTACTTGTCCAACGGCAGAGAACAGCTGAGATCATTGTTGAATGTTGGAGAACAGTGAGGAACCAGTTAACACAGAACCAATCAGCTGCTCAGAAAAGAAAATCAGCGTGTCTGAAAACCAAGTGACTCTCAAACATGCATCTGTAAGTACATGCTGCCCCAATTAACTCAGTAAATAGCACAGAAAATAGGATAGCAGCTTTGGTTCAAACTTAGAGATGGCACTCGATGGAGGATTAAACATTTCATATTTTTTTTTTAGGTTCAGTTTGACTCAGTAATGAATCATTTTTAGCTCTTGCTTTGTTGCGATGGGTCTCATGAAAGTTATAAATGCACTCAACACCAATCATATGAAGTGTATCAGTTTTGGCCCAATTTTTTTTTTAAAATGTAAGCTGTAAAGGCAGTGAGGGATTTCTCACACTAAGAAGTTTTAGCTTTAGGCTTGCGCTGATGTCGGTTTCTGGCACTAGACGACAACATTTCATTTACAAAATTATATTGCTTAAACAGAACACAACACCAAAGTTAAGTGGGACACCAGTCTTTGAAAACGAATCTGTTATGCTTTTTTTTTTTTTTTCTCGAAGGCAAACACAAAGTCTTTATTTTTGAACCTCCCAGAAATAACAGAAAAAAAAGCTAGAATGAAGAGTTATCTCTGTAATACACAAACAGAATGACACACTTTGCCGGCGGCCTGGCCGGCACGCGGCGGAGGGGGGTAGGAGCGAACGTTTTAACGCTGGCGGAGTTGTCCTAGAAAATACCAGGGCGTTACCTTCGGTTACCTCACAGGAACCTCATCATGGCCAGATCACCAAGCAGACAGGTTGAGTTAGAAAGCTCTCGAACAGTTTGATGAAAATACATGGGCATTCACAACGGAGGTGGCAGCAGTCTTGGCTCTAACTTGGAAGGACAGAGAGGAGGAGGGTAGAAAGGGAGACTTTCTCAGTACCAGCCCATTTCTGTGGCATCAGCTGACAGAAAATTATTGCTTTAATACTCTCTGTGCCATGATAAGAGATATAATATTGTAGATAAATGGCTTGATCCATTACGGAGACTTACTCAGAGTTCAGGGGCAGAAAATTCTGTTAGATAAAGGAGTGAATGATATGTTTCATTTCTGGTTTTTTTTTTTTTCGGTTGACTTTATGAAGCTTGCATTGTACGCACTATAAACTACCAGCGACAGCAGAGTGAGAAACAGAGTGAAGTCGACCTGTAAATGTAGCAGTGAAGCAGTGCGTGTGGACACAACTCTAAACTGGGTTAATCAGGACCTCTGAGACGTGCTAGGCTTCAAGGCTTTCCAGACTTTCCAGTGCTCAAAACTGTCATGATGAATTTTTTTTTTGTTTGTGTCTTTTTCTAGGAAAAGCACTTTGGAGATACCTATTTACAAATTAGTAATGATGTTATGGCCATGTTCTCACTATTTATAGCACCGTTGCATTGAATTTGCTTTGACTATATCGTACTGTACATGCCAGTAATATAAGCCTCAGCTGATGCCTGCTTTTTGGATTTTCAAGTCTTGGCTAAGATGTCTTGGTTCAGATGAGACAGAATAAGTCTATCGCGGTGAATACAAACATTGTCAGAGAGGGAATACTGTGTCATAGGGGCACTGGTCCATTTTTACCATTGATACGGCCGTCTGGTTGCCATGGTGACCCGGCTGGACCTTTTTAAGAGCACACACCCTTCTGTGTGTAGTTGGCAGAGTGAATCTCAAGAGAAGAACTCTAATTTTCAAAGCCATCAGTCCACAGTCCCAGACAGAGCAGGTGTGACACCCCCCACTGAAGGGTTAGAATAGCTGAATGAGCTTGGTCAGGCTTCCCAGGGGCTGTACAACACAAACGCTGAAATATAGATGAGCAAAACCATAAACAGGGCAAGGAACAGACTAGTGTGCATCCAGACAAGCGGGAGACTAAATAATGCATATTTCTATTAAACATCTCCTGCTTTTGACAAGAGATCTCCTCAAATTCATTATCAAAAATTCATGCCGTAGTGTGTCAGGAATGAAATACCAATCAGGAGAGGTTTGTTTATTATTATTATTATTATTGTTTTTGTTTTTTTTTTGTATTTTACTCATTTGGTTGAAGGAAATGGCTTTTAGTTTCTGCAACAGGCCTGTATTACTGCTACGGTTCTAAACCTGTAAGGAAGTGTGCACCTGCCATGGGGCCTCAGGTTCTCACAGGCCACTTACACTGGTTTCAGTGTCATCAAAATGGTGAAATTAAAAGACCACGTGTTTTTTGAGGGGCCAAGTATTCGAATTAAAGAGATAGATAGAGATAAATAACCATCTCGTCATTTAGAAAAATTGTAAACAGTGCTTCTATATCAGCATTAAAACGGACTACATATTTGTATGTTTTAACTTCACTGTTTATCTAAAACGTGGATGTGTTTTTCTTACCAAAGCTGATCTCATGTGGCTTTGAGCCACAGAATTCCCGGTGCAAATTCTATGACATGAAAGAAATATTTACAAGAATACAAAACAATAAAACATTAATGATCTTGCTGCGGTTGATCTGACAATGCCTTACGTGTGCAGGTCAGTCAGCAAGACCCACACGCGTTCTTACATCCAGATTGAAATGGATTTCTTGATCAATATCACACAGGCGATGTTGTTTCTACACAATTAATCAGAGCGATATCTGTGCACCAGAGCACAATAACAGTTCGAGTAACTTATTATGACGGCGGTAGAGTCAGTTGACACAGTCATATAGTGTTCAAATGGTGAAGCAGAGCCCGAGAGAGAGAGAGAGAGAGGATAGAAAGAGAGAGAGAGAGGGGGGACTTTTCTAATATGGCACTGTGTCATTAAAAAACCATGTTGTTATGACACTGGTGCTTTCCCCAGAAGAGCTAAAAGGCTAGCACCTTATGCCAACAATAACAAGTCAGCCTAAACTAAACACACCTCTTCATTTTCAGGGCCTCTCGACGTGAATGCTTTTACTGGCACTGCATAACACAGTGCTCTATTTATTCTAATTCCATACAAGCTCAGTGGCGACACAGTGACAGTTTTTAAGAGGATTATGGTTGAGTTAGCAAGTGTACATGAAAATCTGAAAACTTTGTATCTTTTTAGAGAGTTAAAAAAAAAACCCCAACAACCCAATAATATCAATTCAGGAAATGTGATGTGACTCACTGAATCTCTTGAAACCCTGCTGAGAAGCAATTGAATAAAATAGTACCTTTTCTGTTGGATCAGAGGCAATTTATTGCTGTGTTTCAAATACGACAGTTCACGATGCTGTTACAGAGTTGTCACTAAAGAAAATGCAACCGAGTGCATGTCTGTGAAACGTTTGACATCTGGTCAGAAAAAAATGCACGCGTTTCTGTCAGATCAGGTCTCGCCTTAAAAAAAGAAAAAAGAAAAGAAAAAAAAAGCGCCATGTTCTAAAACATGAAACCTCGGGGTTGTGGAGTTGTAGAGAGAGAAACAGAGAGAGAGACCAGAGTACATGATTGGGTCTGTCATGCTGCAATTTGGAACTGTCAGTCATTATCGAGATCAGTGGATACCTCTGCCATGCTCCCCAACTCCTGACCAATCAGTGGGAAGCCACTGGGGCCCGAAGGTTCTTTTTGGTCCCAATCAACACCCAGGAGAGGAGCCGTATCCGATACGAGAATCACGCACATGCTGCGGTCTGAGACACCCCGAATGAGACGTGCTGTCAACAGGATAACACACCAGCCACCTGAAATAACAGATGCATGTGCTGGTAGAACAAACTCATCCTCGTATGAGCATAAGCTGGGAATTACCGTGGTGCATTCGCACATTCTTGATTACAACTGGTGCTAATTAGAGGCAAAAAAAAAAAGTCTTTTGGCACTGAATTTTTTTTTTTTTTTTCTCAGCAATGCTGTCAGTTACCAGAAATAGAAAATCGACTTCTAACTGTTGTGTTACACCAATGACACTTTATACTTTGAGGCACAAAATGAAATGTGAATTTTAAAAAATAATACATCTTAGGGTGTTAATACTTGCTTGTGTAAATATCTCGAAGTACAATCATTAAAACATGTCTGTACTTTTTTATTTTTGAATTTTAGCTGAGAGTCTGTGGCAGGAAATTTGGTACCGCTTTGACACCTTTCTAAGGTACATTTTCACTACCACTATATTTTCACCATCAGTTTGGCAAGCTGGTGCAGGATTTGTGCTGTGGAGTTTTATTTTGAATATAAATGTACACAGCGATTCATTTGGAGACCATGTCTCTAAATGAAAATGGACTGATAAGTCCTAAAGCACATTGTGTTCTCATGACAGAGAGCTCTTTTCCCTTTCACACACACACACACACGCTCACACACACTCCCACTCACTCACTCAATCACGCGCACGCCCACACGCTCACACACACACACACACACACACACACACACACACACAGAACAAAGATTCAAGGAGCATTCAATAAAGTCTGGCTCTGGACAATGTGTTTTCTGTGGCATCTAATCAGCATTAGGATGTGCCGAGGGTGACTGCACATTTTTCTAAACTGGGTGAATTTACACAGAAACAATCGAAGTTATATCTCCTTACACTACGTACTTACACAGCTGTGTACAAAGTTTAAACTTCACTTCCTGAGTGAAGTGTCACGTAGTCCAAAAATGATTGTTATTCGGCAGCACTGGCGTGTAGGGTGAGCCCATGAAAAAAGCCTGCATCATTCAATAAGTAATCTACTCTCACCATTAAACCAAGGACACATGCTGTTTTCCAAAATGATTTTGATATTTAAAAAAAAAAAAAGAGACTATTGCACTATCATTCCTCAGAAAAACGATAGCAGCAACTGCTTCCTAATTAGGAGGTTTTTGTAAATTCTCAAAGTATGCAGTTGTATAAATTGAGAATTAATGTTCTACACTGACATAAGCCATCTAACAGTAAATTACCACCCACATACCAAGTGATGTCATGGCAATGTTCTCTCCGAGTGCAGGGAGCTAAATTGTTCTCAGCTGGATGCTATGAAGCCTTGATTTGTATTGAGCTACTTATAGCAACTATTGTCTCTAAGGTTCATGGTCATTTGATTTGAATCACATGTCGTGAGCTACATGTCAGTTAATTGATGGAGATCTTGGACTGCGAACAAATATGTGGAAAGAAGAACAATCGTATTCCTCTACTTTCAAGGATTTAACAAACCAAATAATTCTTAGTCAATGTACAGTGTACAACACACCAAAAAAAAAATCGATTTTTAAATTCGAAAAGAACGTCTAAACTAGTATAAAGGTGCTCTTAAAACAGCTCATTTGAAAAAAGCTTCAACCAGTTATCTAAAGGCATGATGTCATTGCCCTGTGCTGAGGTAAATCAGACTCGCTAGTTCAGCACTGTGGTCTTAACATGCTCACAGCTAAACTCACGCTTGTATAAATAGGCCTGGCGTGCAGCTGTCATATATTTAATCAAAATCTTCGTGGCTTTTGCTTCTCGTATCGCTGAGGAGTTATTTCCGGAAATGTACACATTCCTGTCTAATTTTGTTAAATGATCTCGTTGTCAGAAATTACAGCTGATAAGATAAAGGGGGGGGGGTGTCAAAAAACAAATCCTTGTTCAATGTATAGATCAAACAGATTCATTTGTAAATCAGATTAAAAAAAACACAGTTTAAACAGTGTATTACAGTAAATAAGCTAATGGCATGCTTTACTTGCTTGACAGTCAATTTACACCCTGTCTCCCCCTATTGAGTTACTGAATGTAATTCAATCATCCATAGTGTGAATAGAGAAGGCCACTTTTACTCAGGTGTGACACTTTAGCACAATGTCAGTTTCATTCATTATTTACACAAACACATATAAAAGAACTGAATGGGAGCAAGTTGAATTTAAACGACACTTCAAAACAAACTGATGTAAGTTTACTATCATACAGTATCATAATTTGTACAACTGTCATTCATTTATGATGAGTGTAAATGATGTGCTT
Source organism: Chanos chanos (assembly GCF_902362185.1). Classification (NCBI taxonomy): domain Eukaryota; kingdom Metazoa; phylum Chordata; class Actinopteri; order Gonorynchiformes; family Chanidae; genus Chanos; species Chanos chanos. The sequence continues at coordinate 6,745,468 of NC_044504.1, forward strand.
TAATACTGTCTGCTGTTGTATCAGGCACAGTTGATTGAACCCAACTGAAGTTCTGAAACCAAAATAGTTTGTGAACCTTGGAGAGTGTATGTGATTTGACAAATGAGATTATTAGTAGAGGAGAGGTCCTAGTTCCTGTTCTTGTTCTTGACAGAGACCCCTCCGGAAAAAAACAAAACAAAACAAAAAAATTAGCTGCGATGTGTCTATGCAGCACAGCAAGATCCTAGCCGTCAGAAACCCGCCCGTGAATTCGACTGCATGTCATGAAAGAAGAATGATGGTAAAGATTGTCTCTGTGAAATGACGACATGCTCACCAGATTGATTTTAGTTGTTCCGGAGAAGAGGTGAGACAACTGAGGATAAATCGGCGGAAGAGCAGGTGCACAGGTGATGGCAGTCAACAGTGTGGCAGATGCAGTTTTGAAGGAAAGCCATTTCTTACCTCCTAAGGGGGCTTTTGGCTCTTTTAGAGCATCATAGCACCAGTTAAGCCATGGACGGACGAACTAGGGACTCAGCTATGGAAAGACAGACAGAGAGAGAGAGAGAGAGAGAGAGAGAGGGAGATCACAAATGACCCTCTAAACCTAATGGGAAATGTCCCGTGTTAGATGGTTGTATCAGCAGTTAAATATTGATACCACGGAACTAATTGACATACCATGCAAATTGCCTGTCCGGGAAAGATTTTATACAATGAAGTGTTCAGTGAGAACTAGATGAAACCTTCACTTAAAATAATGTCCAGCATTTTCAAGGAGAAAAATATTAGATTTTTTTTTTTTTGAGTAACTGAGAACTAATTTACCACACCAACCACACCAACATTTCCTGTGTAATTTTCAACACAGGTTGCTATAAAAACGAAAATATGTTCTGATTAAAATAATACAGCAGAATAATTGTGTATTTCTGTCTTATTTCACATGAACAGATATCATGAATCAGGCTTGAAATAATGTATGATCACTGTGGATCTGTGTACTGGTTAAACATGAAGGATGCAAAGCTGTAAGCATAATGTAAAGGAAAACATCAGCTGATTAACTGGATGAATTTATTAAAACAAATATAATACAATTTTTTTCAGTTATAACAAGTCCACAATCCGTGCAGTGCTCACATTATGGTAACAAAAGCAACGTATCGATTCAGGAACGACAACTGTCCGATGCATGTACACAACAATCAATATAGATCACATGAACATTCATTCGTCACTTGTGTATTTACAAAAGAAATACCTTCAGGTAAATACGACACCCGTGGTGCGAGCATGACAAATGTAAATTCACACTGATAAAAGTCCAACGGTAACTTCCACGAACCGTAGAAATTACGGTTACTTTTGGAGACGTCTGCACCCTTCACGGAAACGCAGAATACAATTCCTAACAGTTTATCCCTAAATTTTAAGTTTTGGCCGAGGGTAAAATGAAAATACCGGGGCTCCAACAGCGTCCTCTGCACTATTTTATCCCGGGCAGCCAATAATTTAATTATTAGCCGAAATCAAACGAAAGCTGAAGGGAGCACTCGCCACTTAATGTTTAATTTCGTCTTCGCTTGTGGTTCAGACGATGTTGCTGCTATAATGCCCATTCCAGTCTTGCTCCTGCTAATATGCCCCCACAATCACAGCTTCCACTTCCTTAGATGGTCTTCGGTCCGTCACCAAAAAGTTTATCATCCCCTCGGACTTGATGAGAAGGTTACAACCCAGGAAAAATATTCCGAAAACCACAGTTAGTGAGAGAACGCACATCACTGCTATTTGTACAACTCGCATTATAAAAAGACTTCTCTCGTCTGGGGCGGCTGCCCCGAAACCATCATCAGTCACTACTGATGAGAAGTTACAGCACGACAAAATCTCCCCAGTTCGGTTGGAAAAGATCCCATTGTCCGTTTGATTAAATGTGGAATTCATCTTCTCCTTTTAACTGACAATCCGCAATCGAACAGCGCACTGAGGAAATAGCTTTTTTTCACTTTTGCAGATTCTCCATATTCATTTTGGAACCCTTAATGCGGTCTTCTTTTTTAAATTAGGAATTAAAACATGGAAAAAATAAGTTTAGCAAAGAGTCATTGAAAACTTCCAGCAATTCGTGTGGTCAGTGATGCGCCGTTATAGTTGAATCCAGTGGTATGATCAGTCTCTCTTAACTAGACGTCAGCACACTTATGGTAATACAATGGCAACGCTCACTTGTTATACCTGGTTGGGTAAAACCATTTCTGGGACTGGAGGAGGCTCTGGTGAAATTACCCAGGGTTCGCATTTAATAGCGCCACCCCCTGCAACATCCTATTTGCGAGTGTGTAAATGTTTCATGTCTGATGGCTTTATGATTGAAATTTGACCAAATTTAGGAACAGGCGACTTGCAATAATGCCTATTTGACTATCCAAGTGGTTTTAACCAGGTACCTCATTTAATTAATGGAAACCTGTTTTCTGATCTTTGAGAAAGATGCGCGCAAACTACAAGCAGAATCTGAACGTCACTGACACCTAGCGCCTGAAGAAAAATCGTCGGAGTTCCAAACCTCTCAGTAGCAATGCATCTTTGCTTCAGTACATAAAAAGTGAGTAAATCTTGGCGGTACACCAAGGACGACGTCAAGGTAAAAGTCAAAGCTATGGATGCATTAATTATTCTTCTGTTGCACTTAAATTCATATTAAAAATCCATTATTGCTATCACAAGATACCTCTATCACAGCTTGACTGAGATTTCAGGTTGACGTTTCATTTTATTGACCGCACAGCAGAGGGCACTGTTGTCACTTGCGACACCGTGCGACTCAGCGGGCGAGATAAGTTTCTATCTAGCCACTGGCTGAATCTATAACGAAACGCAGTATAGTAGAAGCAGCATAACGGAATCAATGAGTAATGTTGTTATTGGATCCACTTAGATGAGTGTTGTAATGGGTAAAACGGGTGACGTGTTTGGACGTTTAAGTATTAAACTGCGAGCTCAAACAACCACACAAAACATTTAACCAAAAAATATTATTTTGGGCGATAGCAAATTCGGTTTACGAATACGCTGTATAACAAGCAAAATATATCCTTACGCTAACTACATTTGTTCTTCAAACTTAGGACGATGATGACTTAAAAATGCACCACTACCTTAATAATTCAAACATTTCTGAATTTAGTTCTTTATATATAGTTCTGAACATGTAGTTCAACATACTTTGGAGACTTTAGTTCTGTTGATCATACTGTAAGGAATGTTGTGATTTTGATGCATGTGATGTTGTGTTATTTATAGTTTCGGGGCGAGGCTTAACCGTCCTGTAAGATTAAGAAGAAGAATGTAGCCTATATACTGTTCGACCAGGACGCTGAGTATTTTCTGTATCTTCGGCTTTGTAGTCATACAGTGACAGGCCAACATCAAACAATGAGACAGATAATCGTATGAATGAATATGCTGATGTCATAAGCAACCTCAATAGATTAGTTATTACATTACAATTACATGATATCACATGCAATCAAAGCGCGGCAATGTGAAATTTTTAGGTAGTTAGTGACATAACTTTATGTTCCATAACCGTATTTTTGGCAAATCATAGAATAATCACAATCCTGGATCCCACCAACAAAATATTTCAAGTAGCGTATTCCAAACATAAATATATTTTGTCATCTACAATTATTAATTTGAATTCACTGGTTTGTGAAACAGTGGTGGCAGTGTACTCATTCGCAGTGAAATAAAAGAGAAATATACGTAGCTACAGTTATTTACCAATCATTTGCCACTGTGCTTATGCCAAAAAGTCTGACGGCTGATTTTGGATGAGAAACACCCACCAAACATCAGATGCGCTCTTGCGCAGTGGCGTTTTGTGATGGACGTACAACATAGCCAATCAGAAACAAGAGAGCGGATAGTCAAGCAGTCTGCAGCATTTTACTCAACCCGTTAGCTGACAATGTCCCGACAGAGCAGGTAGATGCCTATGCATATCCTGAAATTTCAGTTTTAATATCAAATAGCGTAGATCATGACAAAATGATTACATTATAGGGTGCCATAACATTTACAAACTGATGCCAAGAAAAATGGACACGGTAGCCAAAGCAAACGGAGCTTGCACAGGTCATGCATCATCATCGACTACCTAGCCGAGAATGATCATAAGCTAGCTAGCTGGAGCTGTTTTGTAGTTAGCAATTGCTCAGTGGGACTCAGATGACAGACGTTGTAAGCTTCAGAGCTAATAACATCAAAGCATTCACTCCGCTGCTTAGATATGTCGCTGTCTGGGTGCTGTAAACTAATATTTAGCAATACGTCGCAAATTATTTGCTCATTGTCGTAAGAAAGCTTTCTCCGACGCAACACGTTGCTGACTGAAAATCAAGACTTCAAGGTGCCCATCAGTTATCATCCACATCGATTCAGTAAGTGTTGAGAAAAGTGCGTAATTCGTTAACCTGTCTACTTCGCAAAACAGTATATCTGTTATCGCTGTAGTTTTACAGGTGACTTTTTAATCACTGGTAAAATGATTGTGCTGTGTTAGTTATTTGTGAGCAAAGTAAACATTTTTAAAAAACGGAACAAGGTGTGAGAAAAGGTACCGCAGCTCATTTTGACAGAGAGACGGTCCAGGTGATGTCACGCCAAGCCACATTTTGGGCGTCCCATCCGCGGTAACGGTGTCTTCTCTGACCGTCCTTGTTGTAGTTCTTGTATGAAATGTCTGATAAAATTATTGTGGCACGTCAAATAGAAAGGCTGCAACAGTGTATGTGGGCATTTTGTATTATTCGCTATTTGCTCAACATAGACTTAAAGTCAGAGGGTTAACGAACAGTCTTTATATTCTGTGTGTGTGTCTGTGTGTATGCGTGTGTACGTGCGTGTACGCGTGTGTTTTAAGGGAGTCTTGCGTGTTAAACGTTAATTACTTTGCTATTCTTCTTCAATACTGAAACAAGAAGTGTTGTCATAAATTACGAAGTGACATTTTTATTCCTGCTTAATCGGACTCTTAAATAGGTCAGTGCAGATCCAGCGCTAGGTCTGTCTACAATAATCTGTAGAATTACAGGGGTTTGTGAATTCTCAAGATTTACAGAACGTCCTCTATCTTAACGTTTTCTTTTTCCTTTGTGGCACATGACGACTGGGAGGACTTGTATTGTCTGTTAAGATGATGATGATGATGATGAGGATGATGATGATGATGCGAAAGATTTAATGTGATATCTTTGCTGCGGTGGTGTGCTTCTCGGTGTCTCAGGCATCAGATGTGTTTTGTCACAGACACTTTTGACAAGTTTGAGATTTAGTCAGCACTGGAGCTGAATGATTTAAAAAGTCCCTTGTTTTATTATTATTATTATCATTCTTTACTCTGTACCCGAGTAAAGAATTCAAATGATCTCACATCTCTTTTGCTCCTGTCTTAGAGTTTAATTGATGGTCTTTATTTCCTTGGCACGGTTAGACAGTGTAGGAACTCACAGGTTATAAAGCCACATTTTCTCAATGCCACTATTTAGCCTCTTGTAAATGTGATACTTACTTGCTGACAAAACATGTCAGGCCTTTAGTGCCACTGCTAATGTAATGAAAACGTCTTCACACAGAAGCGAACACCGGATGTGCCATCTTCTAGTGGGAAGTGAAACCAGTTTTACTGGTGCGGTTTTCTGTCATTGAATTACGCCGTAACTAATTAGGCCACAGTATTTGTGGGCGTCGCAGAAGTCACTGACAGTGTCAGCCGTAGTTTTTAAATGTCTGTACTATGAAATAAAAAAGAAGAAGAAACTATGTAAATATTTACAACATTGATTATACATGCGTAGTGTTGTAGACATTTGAAATGATAATAATTAGATACTCTGTGAACAAACAAATGTTCATAGAGGTGAAGCTCTTAAGTGTGGAGGTGGTTTCAGACAAGAGGGAGTTGCATGTTTTATTTGTACCTCGGCACACTACAGAAATGAGAGCATTTCAGTATCGGTTTCAATCTCAGAGAAGGGGGGAAAAAAATTGGAGAAGTGTGTCTATGTGATGTAGAGTGAAGAGGGCATTTGTTGGTTTAGTTTGGTAAACCCTCAGACGAGTTGCCTTTGTAATTCTAAAATGACAAATGTTTAGCCTGATGGTTCTAAAAATTGGTTTCAGCAAACGTGAAACAAACACATGTTATTGTTTACCAGAGCAGAGAAGTGTTTTGTGATTCACCAGTTTCTTTTGGTTTACCGCGATAGCTTGAGCTGAGAATCCTGCCTGAGTAGCAGGAGCCATAACAGACTGTTTGTATCTGGGTCTTTGATCCTTCACGCGCACAGCTTTTAATCTCCCGATGACCAACTGGATTCCAAGGGCTATCGGATCTTTTTAAGTAGCTCTGTGAAACTCTCTATTGCTTGTTTTTTTTTTGTTTGGTTTTTTTTTTTTGTTTTTGTTTTCCTTTTTTTTTATTCTCGATTGTAAGGTAGGGCCAAGCTTGTTTTTGTAACATAAGGCTGAACAGACAGGAAGCAGTCTTGCAGCGGTGCATATGGTTAAGCTAATGACCCAGCATTAGCAGAGAGACCTCAGGCAGAGCCCTGGGCCGGACTGTCGGTGCCTCTCTCTCTCTCTCTCTCTCTCTCTCTCTCTCTCTCAATCCCAGACGTGGCATTGGTCACCAAGCAGATGGCCTCCAAACAACAGAACTGACCAGATTTCTGCCAGATACCGAGTGTTCCCCCTTCTAATGTGTATGTGTGTGTGCGTGGTGTGTGTGTGACTCTCTGATAGTAATCAGGTAGGTGCACACTTGAAATAGGCCAATGATCAACCCAATAGTTGAACAGTATCATCAGACAGATTTTAATAGAGCCTACAAAAGCAGGCCGTTACAGTATGCATTAAAAATGCAGTTTGTTGTGATTGTGTACGCCTGGTCACCCCAAGACCACAGAACTGTCTGGAGAGCCTCCGTAATGGCTCATTCCTCTGATGAAGACTGGTGATTGGATACAGATCATTGGGCGTGTGTTTGTTTGTGTTTATTTGTGAGTTTCCTGCTTTTGTTTAGGGTTTAGGTCTCAAAGGACTGTAAATTTTTGTTGACAGTGCTGTTGTGCCCAGACTGCCAGCTTTGCCAGTCGGATGATAGAGTGGCTTTGTTTGAATGCTGGTGATGGGCACAGACAAGTAAGAGGGAACACACTGCGGTACTGAAGGAGAAGAAGAAGGGGGGGGCAGTTTACTCGTCTGATTTCTCTCTCTCTCTCTCTCTCTCTCTCTCTCTCTCTCACTCACTCACTCACTCTGTCTCTCTCTCTCTCTCTCACTCTCTCTCTCTCACTCACTCACTCACTCACTCTCTCTCTCTCTCTCTCGCACTCTCTCTCACACTTTCTCTCTCTCTATCTATCTATCTATCTATCTATCTATCTATCTATCTATCTATCTATCTATCTATCTGTGTAAGCGTGTGTGCCTGTGTGTGTCTGTGTGTGTGCGTGTGTGTGTGTGTTTTAGTGAGACAGACTGAGAGAGACTGACAAATAATTGACCACAGGCTTGTGTGCATGAGAGAGAGAGAGAGAGAGCACGAGAGAGTGAGAGAAAGAAAAGAAGAAGGAGTGAGGGAGGACAGAGACAGGGCAGAGAGAGAGAGAGAGAGAGGGATGGGTAAAGCAGACAGAGAGCGAGAGGTGTATGGTGCCTGGCCATGATAAGGAAATGAGATGATTAGATTTCCCTGGAGGTTGGCCTTAAGGCTGGTGCAGTAAAACCGCCTGTCGGCTCTCAACCATTTACCACTACAGATCTCAAACGCTGTCACTTAGACTCATGACTGATAACACTGAAGATTAGAAGTGTTCTTAAGGAATACACAACCTCAGATGTTTACGTTTGTCCGCTGGGATCCCTTCCATGTGTTATCTTCTATGTATTGTCCAACATTTAGAAAGGTTACTGCTTTTGCCTCTTGACAGGTAAAAATAACTGATTTGAAAACATTGTCTTAAGTAAATGTGTGCCCAAAAGCATGCTTTTTGTGGAATAGAAATATATTTGTGCAGAACCATTAACGAATGTGTAAAGTCTCTTGCGGTGAATGACTTTAGCTCCTAACCTGAAAAAAAGATTTGTTGAGTGCTGCACCTGAGGAAAACATTGTTTTTCTCGAAAGGAAAGTGAACTGACTGAGATGTTTTGAGATGAAAACGCAGTTGGTGTGGTTCTTTTTTTTTTGTCGTTGTTTCTTTTGTTTTAAGCGAGCGGTGCGTCTGATCGTTTTCTCCATCCCTGATTCGTTGTTTTTTTCCCCTTTCCAGTGGGATGACGTCCTTCTCCCGGCTGTGCTCCGTCGCCCCCACGCCGCCTCACCTCCTCCTCCTCCTCCTTCTCTTCCTCTCTTCTGCTCCTCTTCCTCCAGTTTCTTCTTTCTCCTTGGTCTCCTGACGGCAGACGGAGCCAATGCGACGTTTCGTCTACTGTAAGGTGGTGTTGACCACCTCGCTGGTTTGGGTTCTGGTGGACGTCTTCCTGCTGCTTTACTTCAGCGAATGCAACAAGTGTGAGGACGGAAAGGAGCGCTCCTTACTCCCGGCTCTGAGAGGTGAGTTACGGATAATCCCCCCCCCCCCCCCGCCAACGTCTCTCTCTCCCTCCGTAATACCATTAAACGCCGAAGCCGCGTCCGAGATTCTCCGTTTGCTTATGCGCAGATCACGTCTCATCTGCGACCGAGAGAGTCTGAACAGAACCGTATTTACTCAGAAAATGTGGTGTAACGGATTTGCTGACTTTTATTTCATAAGTCAAAGTTCATTAAGTTTTACGTACTGTCCAGTCTACTGATGAACATGAAGTATAACTGAATCAGTAGGCCATTAAGAGCCCTCCAGTCTCTGAATGTGAATCTTTTCATTTCTTGATGCAGTGACGTTAATGAATGGATGTAATGCCGAACTCCTTTGTGATGACATGGTTTTGTAACTTGGGTAATGTAGTATTGTTAGGATGAATGGCTGTATATCTGCCAGGTACTTGGCGTGTGTCCCCCAAACTCATTGGATGCTTGTCCTTTCCATGCTCTCTGAGCTAAGTGGGTTAGTGGCACGAACAGTAAGCTGCTTTCAAATTTAGAATGGTGGACAGTCTTGATGAAGAGGAGAACAAAATGGTTTTTTGGGGGTTTTTTTTCCCCGCTTTTGTCGACAGATGGCATGGCATTTAGGCCTGTGTCTCGTATCTTATAGCAGTCGTGAATGCAGAATGCAGGGGATGGGTCGTAAGACTGCAGTTTGCTTTCGGGCGTTCAGGCTTTAAATATGTCGGTGAAGCTATTAGGGAATTAAATTGTCAAATAAGGTCTAAGAAGCCATTGTAGAGAGAAAAGCTCAGCTTAGGCTAGTGACAGTCTGTTAGCCATTCACAGTTTGGCTTTGTTTTTGAGAAAGGTGTCAACACGCCTCTTAAAGTGCCACTTTTTTTGTTCAACATGTTGCAGTTTTTTTTCCTATATTAGCTTTTTTGATACTTGAACATTGGTGCGTTTAAGAAGCTGGCTTTAGACCATCCACTACTGTGATGTGATTTGGACACTGTGACCACATATGTTAAAATATGGGCTGTGCTGCTCTACCTTGCCTTTCTCTATTAGTTTACTTCTTAGATGCTTAATATTACACGGTGAACTAGATTAGAGACTGTCTTAAAGGATGTGTAATGTTGCACGCAAACATTGAGACAACTATAACGTGAAAGTTGGTAAAATAATCTTTATGAATTATATAACTACAGTATTCTGGTAAGATCCATTGAGTTGAACATGAACATGTTGGTAAAATAATCTTTATGAATTATATAACTACAGTATTCTGGTAAGATCCATTGAGTTGAACATGTTCAGGTTGAGAGGCACTCCATGCTGAGTGTTTTAGAGGTTTGCTTTATGTTACTTCCAGCTGAATAAAGGTATTTGGTCAGTGCTGCTCTTTGTGGTGAGTGGCATATGACATCACCTTTATTATAGGACAGAATGTCCATATGTCCCCTTCTGATGTAAAGAACATGGGCTGGAAATTTCCATTACTCTATTTCTCTAATAGAGCAGAAGACCGGTGAATCATTAGGCATCTTCTCCAATCAGGAGGCTTTCTAGGAGAGAGAGAAAAAAAAAAACCTGAGGGAAGTGAGACTACATGACTGCATTGAATCTGACACGATTAGTTAAGTCAAACATGGATCAGTTACATGCCTAGTTAAACTATATTTCATATTTTAGTGTCAGACGTTATCCAAAGGAAAGAGGCACTTAGCATTTTTAAGTGGCTGCAAAAATCTTTTACCCCGAAGCCGAATTTCCTCAGCCCTTCTTGTTTTGGATGGGTACGTTAGATGCTTTATGTTCAAAATAAATCAACAGACAGAGGCTGAATCTCTTTTGGGGAAAAAAAACGGAAGACGCGACGATCGTTTTTGCCTGAATCGTCGTTTGAAACGGATTTTCTGTTTCATTCATTTTGACCAGCTACTCTGCACAGAACAAATGTGTTAGATTGTGAAATCATTTGGTAGAGTACACTGTGGTACAGTGGAGCTGGGGAAAAAAAAAAAAAAAAGAAATTGGCAGTGGAACGATTCATTCACCTCTGTAGACCCAGCTATGGGAAACCACAATAGAACACACTCTAGAGGACAATGTACATTTGGCCCGTAAAGTTAAAATGGCCTCTTTGACTGTTAATGAATAATACAGGTTTGGTTAGTATATCTCTCTTGGCAGATAAGAATTCATTGTGGTGTTATTGGAGAAGATTGGCACACTGCAGTCCCAGCATGAGTAATAACGGACACCTTAGAAAATCCATTATTAAACTAACTGCATTATTCAGATGGGAACATGCACAGGTTTTAGAGTTAATGCTGTGGAATCGGATTCTTGACTTTCCTGTTGCTGTTTCTCTGAACACCGTTCCTGTCGGCATATTTCCCTACCTTACTCTTAAGATCTATAGTTAAAAAAATGATCTGTCTATCTATCTATCTATCTATCTATCTATCTATCTATCTATCTATCTATCTATCTATCTATCTATCTATCTATCTATCTGTCTGTCTGTCTGTCTATCTATCTATCTATCTATCTATCTATCTATCTATCTATCTATCTATCTATCTGTATGTCTGTCTGTCTGTCTTTCCACCCATCCATCCATCCACCCTCCCACCCATCCATCTGTCCATCCATCCATATATATTGTTAAGTCTTACTGGTATGTTTACCCGTGTTATTGGTTTGATTTGTTTTCCACTGGGGACCGAAGGCTTCTTCACTGGTCATCACGCAGGAGTTAGGATGTAGTTGTGAGACAGAGGTATGGTGAAGCAGCCAGGAGTTTAATAATAATAATAATAATAGGCTAGCTGCTCACCGTGTTGAAACACCTGTCTATAAAACACGGTTACAGATGAAGCTAATTGCCTTAAATTAGCTCGGTTGGTAAAGCACAGCACTATGTGTCATGCGGTGTAATTTCATGACTTTCACTCGTGGGTTTCACCCCATGTAATGCGTCTCCCCCCCTCCACTGTATAATGTGAGTATTCACCTCTACAACTCCACTTTAATTCAAAAGAGAGCTATTTAACGATGACAAAAACAGATTTACACTCATTCATTGCACTGCCAATGATTCATGTCTGTGTCGCTTAAGAATCATCAAACATTTATGGCACGTTCATGTCGGCTTATTAATGTATAGAGAGAATCTCTGTGAAGCTGCTCAACTGCCTCTCTCATGAGAAAATGCCGTTGAATTTAGTGAGACCAGAAATCAGATCCCAATTCTTGGCATTGATCAAATTTTTTGATTTCAGCAAAAAATAGTAAACAAAATTACAGTTGATACAATTAGTTCCAGTGGGAAATTCAAGAACAGGAACTGTCATCTCAGGATTGTTTCTTATTTTTTCATAGTCAGTCCTTTAATGTTTCTCTGTTCAGCCTTCATATCACACACCCTTACTGCTCAGGTTGCTTAATTTGGCTTTGCTGTTGGCATTTAGTGTTTTGTTTTTTGTTTTTTTTTTACACTTGTATATGCCTACAAATCCCCTTTGTTGTCCAAAACTCTCAATCTTTCATTCACTGCTTTAACACGGCCAAAGGACCGGTCATCCCTACGTTAGCTGAAGAACCTGTCAGCGTTTGTGTGACACGGGGCGTGTTAGCGGCGTAAACACGTCCAGTAAAGGCCACCTGGGCATGCGGTAGCCGTGCCTTTACAACACTAATCCTGCTTGACCTTCCTCTGAAGGTCAGCGGCTTGACCCCTGACACCCTCATGATGATGATCATGATAATGATGATGATGAGGGTGAGGAGGGCCATCTAAACAGGCCTCACTTCTCTCAGAGACCCCCACCCCCACCCCGCCCAACCCAATCCTCTTAACTTACTTCCACTGCAGATGGCTCTTTTCTCCATATAGAAATCCCAGTCCTGTCACAGATTACTCCAGAGAAGTGGGAGGCAAATCCTGGAAATGTTATTTACCTTTAAAGCTGGGAGAAGCCTTTGATGGTCTGATCATCCTAATGGAAAATTTCACTTATAGTAATTCCTCAGTGAATTTGGTTAATGTAGCAAACTAACTAGACCAATACAACATCCACTCACTACGTTTACAGTTCTTGTAGCAAGAGACAGTAGGAGCAATGTTTTTATTGTATAGGAGATAGATACAGTATCTGTTCTATTTCATAGTCTAATAGCTTGCATAACACATGCATGTCATGTCACAATTAACAGTAAGTGTTAGTTATTACATATAATTTTGGCACACATGGAGATAATAGTACAGTATGGCTATTACCTCACCGTTACACATATTAGTGATGATTAATGTAAAGCAGGTATTATGTCTTTTGTGAAACACCTAGATAGATGTTAGTACTGGTCTGTAATCAGCATGGGAATTTAGAGTGCGTTCGGTCAAATACAACAGGATACATGTTTCTACGTTTTTTCAGGAAACATCACACAGGTGTATTGTGTGTGTGTGTGTGTGTGTGTGTGTGTGTCAGAGGCTATACCAGAACACTCTGTGAACAGGGATTAAATGACCTGCTCTTACATCCGGAACGAAGATTACACCCCGTTCCCATTTACGCTTCAGGTGACAGGAGCTGTCGTTTGCTCTCAGCCTCCAGTGGAGATGCTGGTTTGGTGCTTAATTAGTATAACAACAGATGTTGTGTGTGTGCCCACAAGCTCAGTCCAGTACTGTTCACTGTCTCTCATGTGTGTGAAGCTGCTTGACCAATGTCTGTGCTGTGTTACAGTATAGCACAGGTAGGTAAAAAGTTACGGTCCAAGGACAGATTTTGTTGCCCTGTTGACACATTCAATAACGTGGATCAGCGGCGTAGAACAGTGTTCATTGTTTTTAGCTCGTATCTATGACAGGTCGTCTTAAATTATATCCGCCGTCCACAAAGCGCGGTCCCATTTTTAAACCAGAAAGGCCGTCATTCAGCACACTACATCATGTATTTAGGTTAATGGCAGTGGCTGTTAGACACCACTGTTCTCTGAGGAACCATTGTACTGATATTACCTCTCAGGAGGTACCATAAATCCCAGAACCAGTTTAAGGTTCTGTCCAAACAGAGCAGAGGTGTGTGTTCCAAATCCGAGTCTCTTGGTTCAGACCTCCAGCCTTGCTGCACCTGCTGGGCTCCCAGGGGATTGTAACTGTCCGTGTGGATTTTGGTTGATGTGTCGGCCAGGGTCTCTCTGGCAGGCTGTTGGTGGACGCAGACGGTCAGAAGCCTTTGTAGTTGCAGGAATATTTCCGAGTGCTTTCATGTGGTTTGGCAACGTTAATCGTCTTGTCGCGTGAAATGTTCAGTAGGGGGGATACAGCCATTTCAAAGGAGATGTGTGCCATCTTCGTTCTCACTGGTTCAGACTGGAGATGAACCAGTACTACACGCTGGTACTCGTATGAGGCTTATGCAGCATGGTAAACGCTCATATTTAGTGCCGACGTCATAATTTAAAGCGTCCACGTGCAAGTACACTGACTGACTGAGTGCTTGTCTCAAAGCTGTTTTAAATTGCCAAAACCCTTAGGGTGTGGTGTCACTGTAGTGTTTTTATGGATTTTGCCATTTTTTTCTGAAGCTGTCATGTCGCGTAGCCATGAGGGTCCAGGGGAGATGGGTAAAGCCGTGGTCATCCCTAAAGAAGACCAGGAGAAGATGAAGGAAATGTTCAAAATTAACCAGTTCAACCTGATGGCCAGTGATATGATCGCCCTTAACCGCAGTCTGCCTGATGTTAGACTGGATGGGTGAGTGTGTATGCATGGCTTTCTCTTTCTCACTGACACACACAAACACACACACACACACACACACACACACACATACGCAGACACATGTAAATACACACACACACACACACACACACACACACACTCATACATGTTGACATGCCTCATGCTTACACATATATTTATCCAGACACATATGCCAGCAGACACAAACACAGGTGTCCACATGCAGAACACACTTGCTTCACAGCTTGGGCTGCGTCATGCTGAGTGTTTTTTGAGCCTTCTCTCTGTTGTTCATATGAGATATACAGTCACATGCTCACTGTAACAGATTATCAAATCCTCCTTTACCCACAACAGTGGAAAAGGGTGAAAGACTGCAGAGTACATGCCAGTCACACCATGTGCATATGGACACTCACACACACACACACACGCACATATGAAACGCACACGCACACACACACACACACATGCACACACATTTTCTCTCACACACAGACCCCCACATACACACACATGCACATACTCACACAGACACACATGCCCACATGCACACACGAACACATACAGACGCACACGCGCCCACACACTCACAGACTCAGTCACAGAGGAATGGAGCTCCATGACCCACTTGAATAACCTAATGAGCCTTTGGTTGCAATACAGAATGAAACATCTTCTTTTAGGAAAGAAAAAGACATTTTGAGATGAAGCTTTCCTGTGTCCCAACTCACACGTACTTGTGGTAATATTTTCACATTTTAAGGAGATGCTTTTTAATTTTTCAAAAAAGCACACTGCCAGTGTATGTGTTAAGACAACATAACTGCATGTCATTTGATCTAAATTGTGATTAATTCTTCAGCTGTGAAACAATGTTAAAGGTGACAGATTGACCCAGCGTACGGTACGTTGAGAAGCAACTCCTCATTTCTGGAATAAGATTGAATTTCCCGCGTGGTCTCCCGCAGACGAAGTGGCAGACGTTGGACGCGGTACGTTCGGATTCTGCCCTAAGAAATCGCCGAATCTTCCGGCCGTTGCAGTGACATAAACCATTTTTATGACATTCGCGCGAAAACCGTTCAACCGAGTTTCTACGGCCCGTTCGTAGGGCATTTGATCGAAGGCAAAGTGCACTTTCCGTTCCAGCCAGAAAAAGAAACCGAACATTAATAGCACTATAAATCTTCTCGTTTTAGAGGATCGAGCCGTCTTCAGTAGAAACCCGAGAGGCTCCAGAGCTACTATTTTCTCTTTGCTTGGTGACAGCGGAGTGAGAAAGGTCTTTGTTTTCAGAACACCCCCCCCCACACACAGCCATTTAGACTGCATAATACAAACCCAAAGAGCTATTTGTGTGAAACATTACAGCATTCATCTTATGTCTTGCTGATCTACGCTGCTATTTGCCTCACAGAAGAATATTACTATGATTCATGCTCGTGTAGTTTGTCACAGGCGTGTGTTTATGTCTGTTTTCTCGCTAAGTGCACTTTTCATGCCATTTACCCTCGATACGGAGGCTCTCCTCCCCGTTTCTTTCGGTTCATCACAACGTGCTCTAATATTTTATCCTTTTTTTATCACCATCTATGAGATCTAAGAGCAAAAACTACACTTCGGTGAAATAATAAATGGTCCAAAACACAGCAAAAAAACAAAAAACAAAAACCAAAAAACACAAAAGGCTGGAAGAAGAGGAATCTAAACGTAAGTTTGTATTGTTCCAATAGTATGATAAACATTTAGAATGAGATTCTCCATGAATTGTAAATGAAAAGTTGCGTAACATAACAGTAATGATTCGATCTAAATCGAACTGAGTCGTCTGGCTTTCCGGAAGGTGCAGGAAAACACCAGTGTAGGTACAGATTTTTTTTTTTTAATTTTCGCTAGCGTTGTACGAAGGTGAGAACACAGAGAGCGGTTGAGCTCAGGAAAGAGAAACAAGCTGTTCTCTCAGAAACAGTCGCTCTGTTCCCATTCTGTCATTCTCCAGTGTCACAGCCAGTTTGGAGAAGGGACTGTCCCACTGTCCCTTCCAATCCAAACCGTCAGCTCACACATCCCGCATTGCCCGAGTACGCCCCGACACTTAAGCAGCCTCATGCTTTATTTAGCCTCTCACCGTGCCGTCCACCGCTCTAGCCCCTCCATCTGGGCGTCTGCGACAGAGAGAGAGAGAGAGTGTGTGTGTGTGTGTGTGTGTGTGTGAGAGAGAGGGAGAGAGAGAGAGAGAGTGTGTGTGTGTGTGTGTGTGTGTGTGTGAGAGAGAGAGAGAGAGAGAGAGAGAGAGAGAGACAGGTCGTAGAGTTGAAACGACGCCAGTTGCTGTCAACTCTTCACTTTTCATGTTGAACCGTTCAACTGAATGAAGGCTGTCCTATATTCATCAGTCACGAGAGCCCAGGTTTATGTTTTTTTTTGTGTGGTATGTCGATGGCTCATGACGCAGTCCGTTAGAACCTCTTGCCTTCACTCATTGATTGTATTCTATCATTGGCTTAACTGATTTTGTGTACATTAACGATTAGGTGATTAGCTTTATCAGGGCCGTTTTTGGTTGGCCATAGCAGTGGTTGATATTGATTGTGGGTTTGTGAGGACTCAGTTGAAAACCTTTGGTTTGCCATAAAAAAAAAAAAAAAAAAAAACCGAAAAGAAAAGAAATAGTGTATGAATTACAGCGATGACTAACCTTTGTCCGTCTGCGTCTCCCAGCTGTAAGACGAAGGTGTATCCGGACGACCTTCCCAACACCAGCGTAGTGATCGTTTTCCATAACGAAGCCTGGAGCACGCTGTTACGGACCGTGCACAGCGTCATCAATCGCTCACCCAGACACTTGCTCCTGGAGATACTGCTGGTGGACGACGCCAGCGAGAGAGGTACCGCTTCCAATCAAAGCGTGACATATTTACACAGTTCAGACATCAATTCTCTGCCCAAAGTCATTGCTAGAGTAAGTACTGGACTTGCTAACTCAGTGGCTGTCAAAGTTAGGGTGACTTTGAAAGTCACTGTTAAAGGCAGAGTTTGAGGCACAGCTGGAGTCAGCGTTTGAGTCATTGCCAGAGTCATTTGCATTCGTCGACCGAGCCCGCGTTAAAGTCAGCGCCAAGGGAAAAACGCCCCCCCTCCCCCAAATTTGTGCTAAATTATTTGCTTGACTCACTTCACCTCAGGCTAATCTTTGGCTTTTTCCGGCAGCTCTAGTGTGTTATTAAATAGTACCTTTAAAAAGACTTCAAAAACGGAGAGCAATTCACATCAGCACCTTACTATAAACGTCATGGACTGCAGTTCATACTGAGAGGTCCTTTCAGTGTATTGCAAAGTGTTTGCTCTTTGACAGATTTCCTGAAAGACAAGCTGGAGACCTACGTCCGGACTCTTGAAGTCCCGGTTAGGATCCTGCGGATGGAGAAGAGGTCCGGTCTGATCCGAGCACGGCTACGGGGTGCGGCGGCCACAAGGGGGCAGGTCATCACCTTCCTGGACGCCCACTGTGAGTGTACGGTGGGCTGGCTCGAACCACTGTTGGCCAGGATTAAAGAAGACAGGTCAGTGGTCACCCATCCCCCACTGCTGTGTGCCTGAGAATGGGCTTTGTTAAAAGATTGTATTCAGTTCAGTTAAATATAAATGAAATGAACCCCACCTCATTAAAAACAGGTCTGTCCACAGCGTAAATGGTAATTGAATTTAACCCACCTCAAAGGTTTGTTCAAAGCATAAATGGTAACGAGTGTTTCTGTTGGGCATTTTTTTTAGCTGTTTGCTGCTATTTTTCTCTGGCAATATATAATACGATAACAAAAAAAAACAACAATAAGAAAATAACACGTTTCTTTGTGATTCATAACACGCGTGTGTGTGTGTCTGTGTGTCTGTGTGTGTATGTGTGTGTGGGTGTGAGTTTCTGTGTGTGTGTGTCTGTGTGTGTGTGCGTCTGTGTGTGTGTGTGTCTGTGTGTGTGTGCGTGCGTCTGTGTCTGTGTGTCTGTGTATGTCTGTGTGAGTTTCTGTGTGTGTCTGTGTGAGTTTCTGTGTGTATGTGTGTGTGTCTGTGTGTGAGTTTCTGTGTGTGTGTGTGTCTGTGTCTGTGTGCGTCTTTGTGAGTTTCTGTGTGTGTATTTGTGTGTGTGTCTGTGTGTGTGTGTGTGTGTGTCTGTGTGTGTGTGTATGTGTGTGTGTCTGTGTGTGTGTATGTGTGTGTGTCTGTGTGTACGTATGCAGGTAGTGCACCCCTCCCAGTCCTAGTTTAATCACTCCCAGCTGAAGGCAAAATATGACAGTTTATTTTGCCACAACATTTTCTCACACACACACACACACACACACACACACACACGGTTGTCAGACTGAATTAATATGATGACCTCTTTGACAGTTTACAGAACAAATTGTCATCAAACAAATTCTTCGTTTACCCTGGCACTGGCTTGTCGCCGTCAAATAACAATCTCTGCCTTTTTCAATGCTTCTAGAATAATCTTATTAGTTTACAGGAAGTGAGATATCACCCGAATCTAAAATTATTAAAAAAAAAAAAAAAGTCCCACAGGTGTCTGGCCAATCCTTTCTCTTATTAGATTCACGCCATTGTGCTGAAATGGGTAACGATCCAGACCATTAGGATAACACTACAGCCAATATCCGGTTACACAGGCATAATCACACGCTCATACTCACCCATGCCTTTGGCCTGCCCTCCTCAGGTAGCCTTACGTTTTTCCCTTTTCTTCTCCTGCAGGCACAAACACATCCAGAATCTTGCCGTACACTGAAGAAAATGATCTTGATGTATTGTTTTAGTCAGTCTGCACTATTCAGCGCTCGGGATATTGCCAGCCTTGCTGTCGTTGTGTTTTGTATTAGATTTACATTGATCGTAATTACATTCTGGGTAGTGTAATACGTTCCCCTTGGTGTTTTTATCTAATTAGCATTCCCGTTATAGACTTCTGGGAAGACCGTAATTGGTAATAGCATCACAACGTTATTGCTTCCATGTAAATAAATGCATAATGAATCGACAAAAGTACTCGAAGGCTCGGAAGCACATCCTGAGCTGTCAGCGAGCTTAATTTTTCTTTTCGTCTCGTGGCGACGAAAGTTATCCTCAGGCCGTTGGCTTTTGTAAGTGATTTATCAGCTCTTGGGCAAGAATGAATCTTGTGAGTTCTTCACGGTCAGCACTTTAACCAAACCCCGACTGTGAAGACGCCATATTAAAACAGGCTTTGGAAGGATGTGGTGGGATAATTTGAGTACTGAGAAAAGCGTTGCAGAGAGAGAGAGAGAGAGAGAGAGAGAAAAAAATGATTGCAGAGTGCTTATGTTGTCAAAATATGAACTGAAGGCCCATCTTGCTCTGTGCTGGTGTGAGACACTTTATCGGTATGATTGTTAAAGTTGTTATTTGTTTGTTTGTTTGTTTGTTTCAGGAAATCTGTGGTCTGTCCCATCATTGACGTGATAAGCGATGAGACGTTTGAGTACATGGCGGGCTCTGACATGACGTACGGAGGTTTTAACTGGAAACTCAATTTCAGGTGGTACCCCGTCCCCCAGAGAGAGATGGATCGACGCAAAGGAGACAGGACCCTTCCCGTCAGGTAGCCGGCTGAACGTGCCCAAGGTTACTCATAGATTCTAGAACGGTCTTTGGGTAAAGTGCACGGCTGCCAGCAAAGTCAATGAGTCATCATCTGCAGAAAGGTCACAAGACTTTAACGCGTCGTCTAAATCAGAACGGTACGATCAAACGGGCGCAGAACCTTCTCATGAATCTTTTCAGAAAAGGGCTAGCTCTTGTGTCAGAAAGTTCTGGAAATTCTCGAGCGTTGGCACCATGGAAACGGGAGGGAGTAGATAGCCTCGAGGTAATAAAGTCAGTCAGCGACTTGGCTTCGAGACAGCGCCATTCTGTATGGACACATTATTCTAGTTTAACAGATACATTTGTTATACATCAGTGCAGCAGACAGTCCTCAGGATCAGACTGGAGACGAGGTAATTATATCACCACACAGGAGCTGGGTTTCTTTTCTTCCCTGCTCTAAACACAGTGTATAGACATTTTTATTCAAGCCAAATATTATGATGGATCAGGCTTACACAAACAGGAGAGAGCTTAAAGGAATATATACCCGTATATTTGGACGTTTGTGTTCGATGAGTAATGAAAGAATTTTTGCCCCAGTGCAACTGATCAATAGATGTTATTGAGTGGTATTATCTGATGAGACGTCAGATGGCAGAGAAGCAGTACGATGGGTCCTGTGAAGTATTTAAAGAAATTCTGTGTTTGACATGCACTGCGCACAGCTAGACACACAAAGGCATAATTAAAGGATAACATTGATCGCAAGAGAGACAGAAAGAGAGAGAGAGAGAGACTGACAGAGAGTGAGAGAGGGAGAGAGAAGGAGAAAGAGACTGACAGAGAGGGAGAGAGAGAGACTGACAGAGAGTGAGAGAGAGAGAAAGCGAAAGAGAGACTGACAGAGAGAGAATGTGATCTGAATGGAAAGAGGATGTATCTGTCACACAGTGTCTACCAAAAAAATGCCCACAGTGAAGGACACCAAAATGGACAATAAAGAGAGAGAGAGAAAGAAAAAAAGAAAACCTCCATTTGAGATGGTTGTCAGGGTTTAGTTAAAGCAGTTTTTTTTGCTGCAGGTTTGCTGCACAACCTGATGGGTCTGGTCTCCTATGCTGTTAACTTACAGGACTCCCATCAGAATGATTTTGGCATCTGTAGGTTTACTGTATCTATAGCAGCTTTACCTACCAGCTCTACCTGAAATCCAACAGCTGAAATCATAAGCATCAAAGGCATCTTCAGTTACGTTCCTACGGCATATAATCACTAAAAACCATCTTCACGTCTTAAAAAAATTCCCCCTCTCTGATTTGCATACCATTAGGAAGATAAAGACGCAGAGCCGTTTACCACACGTCGGATGAGCCCTTTTTTTCTTTAGAGATTGCATCAGCCGCGCGGGCGTGGATGTCTTTTAAATGGGACCAGAACGCAAAGGCGCGCTACAATCAGTCTCTCCCTTGCATCTGAATTAGCGTATTCTATCAATCAGAGAGCGAACGGAGATTACGGCCCAGAACACCGTAATGGATTAATGAACATAAGCCATTAATTTAGTAAATGTTTACACAAATCCATTTCACTGAACCCCAAACTATCACCAAAAGTTTGTTTTTTAGAGTTTGTTTTTTTTTTTTTTTTTTTTTTTTCTCTGTGCTTGGGTAAGAGCGAAGTTTGTTTCGCGTTTGTTCGTGACGTTTGTCCGTCTCCCTCCTGCAGGACTCCCACGATGGCTGGGGGTTTGTTCTCCATCGACAGGACGTACTTCGAGGAGATTGGCACGTACGATTCGGGCATGGACATCTGGGGTGGAGAAAATCTAGAAATGTCTTTCAGGGTGAATTTTACATCCTTTTACCGTCTTGTGTCGTGTTGAATGCAAAATTAAGGTTCGCGTGATCATAGCCTTGGCACTATTCTCTTTAACAGAGTCTCATGAATAGTCAACATAATAAAGCGCCTCAGCATTGAATTGAATTGAATTGAACTGAATTGAATTGAAGTCTTGAACATTTGAGATCATATCTTGCTGATAGGTGATGGCATCCCTTTCATGTCTGTGTGTGTCTGTGTGTGTCTGTGTGTGCATGTGTGCGTGCGTGTATGTCTGTGTGTGTTTGCGTTTATACGCGTGTGTGTTTGTGTTAATATGTGTGTCCGTGCGTGTGCGTGCAGATCTGGCAGTGCGGCGGATCTCTGGAGATCGTGACCTGCTCTCACGTGGGTCACGTGTTCCGGAAGGCCACGCCGTACAGTTTCCCCGGCGGAACCGGGCAGGTCATCAACAAGAACAACAGACGGCTGGCGGAGGTCTGGATGGACGAGTTCAAGGACTTCTTCTACATCATTTCACCAGGTACCTGCTGTTCCGTGTGAGCAGGATCTGAAGGAGCTGGAGTGTGTTATGCTGGTGCATGTGGACTTGTGTGCTTTAGCCGTGTGGCAGGGAACTAGGCAGGCGTGACATCCGAGATTTCTCACGACAGATCACTGCGGCCGTGACAGTCTTCCATTCTCTCTTCGCTCAGAAAGACTCATTTTCAGAGTGGATTTGATCTCCTGTGTTTTGGTTATCTGTTCACCCTGTACTTTTAACAGTTAACTGAATGTTGGAGTGTGTGCGTGGTGAATATGTGAGCATTTTCAAATTGTACCAAAGGTTAAAAACCTTTATCTAAAACCTTTCACCAGGTTTTGTCTTTGCTGCTGCTGCTGTGTGTGTGTATATGTGTGTGTGTGTGTGTGTGTGAGTGTGTGTGTGTGTGCTTGCGTGCTTGTGTCTGTCTGTTGTAGATGTCTAAAAATAGCCCTCCCTCCGTCTCTCTCTCTCTCTCTCTATCTCTCTCCCCCCCCTCTCTCTCGGTGCAGGGGCAGAATTCTGTTATTCTGTTAGTGTTTAAGGTCCCTGA
>NC_044504.1:6770840-6773340 GCF_902362185.1 Chanos chanos
GTGTGTGTGTGTGTGTGTGTGTGTGTGTGTGTGTGTATGTATGTGCGCGCGCGCGCGCATGTATGTGCATGCATGAGTGTGTATGTATGTGTGCCCCTATGTGTGTGTGTGTGTGTGTGTCATGACGGTCTGCTCTGAACATGTCACACCCTTTTAACTACAGAATCCATTATCTTTTGTATTGTTCCCTTATGATCTGCCCTGTCCTGAGGTAATAGGAGAGACATTAAACAGAGTTAGTGCTCTGCTATTCCACATTTAATAACTAGATTTATCAAGCAGCTCAGCCGCTGGGATCCAGTCACCCTGGTGGAATGATTCAGGAGGAATTTTGAGAAGGGAGTTGGGGAGGAGGACTCTGTAGAATTGCTTCATTGAGTGAAAGCTTTCTTTAGAAAAAATGACCTACCTTCAAAGAATTTTCACGGTCTGTCAAATTCAGCGTGTGTAAATGCGCTGATTTTGTGGTTTCGGCTGAACTCGGCGTATGACTGGGAAGTTCAGACAGTATTTTTTTCTAATCTCCTTGAGAAGACGACATAGCAGAATTTACTCTTGCGGTAATTACGAGCGAGTCTGACCACTTTTTTTTTTTTTCTGCCTCGGTCCTGTTCCGCAGATCAGAAACGTGGAGACCAATCAGTGTGTAGACAACATGGGCCGTAAGGAGAACGAGAAGGTTGGCTTCTTTAATTGTCACGGCATGGGAGGGAACCAGGTAACGCTTTCATTCGAGATTTACATTTCACACGTCAAATTTCTCTCTCATTTCACCATCTCTTGTTACCAACGGGACAGCTGTTCGGTGACTGTGTGCAGTTCCGAGGACCGTTTTTCGCTGAAACTTTAAATCATTGTCCCTTTAGTTGTGCCTCCAGTCATGAACTGTAGTGCTAGTTTCACACGGACGGACACTGTGCTGTTGGTTAATATTCATTCAGACCCCGTATGACTTTTAAGTGGTTATGGAGATGACTCCTCTTCTGATGCAGGTGTTTTCCTACACGGCGGATAAAGAGATCCGGACTGACGACCTGTGTCTGGACGTGTCACGGCTGAACGGACCCGTGGTGATGCTCAAGTGTCATCACATGAAAGGGAACCAGATGTTTGAGTATGACGCCGAGGTACGTCACTGTTTCACCCTTAAAAAAAAACAACAACAAAAAAAAAAACGTACCTCATTTGGTTCTGCTATATAATTTGAGTGTCTTTAATAACAGGGTAGGTACATATCACATAACAACATGTGGCAGAACTCTTTTGGACGAGTAGCACAGGGATTACCTCCTTGTTTACTTGAACATAGGTACTGGTTAGAAAATCCTCTGTCTTCCATGTGAGCTCTTTTTTAGCCACCAGATGGCGTTCCGTGTTTGCGTTTGCACTACATTCATATAACCTTTGCATCCAGAGGAACCCCACTACAGTATGCGAGTAAATTATATCTAAATATCTCATTTCCTGCTCTGGTATAGTATGTTGGCAAGTGGG
Organism: Chanos chanos; assembly: GCF_902362185.1. Taxonomy (NCBI): domain Eukaryota; kingdom Metazoa; phylum Chordata; class Actinopteri; order Gonorynchiformes; family Chanidae; genus Chanos; species Chanos chanos. The sequence continues at coordinate 6,772,335 of NC_044504.1, forward strand.
AATATGATTTCAAGGTAAGAGTCTATTGTCCGTGTCGTTTTCTGTGTTGTGGTGGTTTTCTGTCTGTTTGACGCGTAGTGATATTGTGTTTGGTAGTCACCGGTAGAATGAAGTTTTGTATAGACGTGAAATTGAAGTCATAAATTTCCTGTAGTTTAAGCATAGCCCATATGGATTGACATTGCACATCTGTTTACTCCCCTATACTTGTCATTGCTTTTTGGTGGTTTTTGCCCTTTAATTATTTTAATGTGTTAGTGTAGCCCGACTACACAGGTTTCATTGATTCTTTAATTTAAATCTCTGTCACTGCTGATGAGTCTACTTTGTGATGCATTTCCTAGTTAAAGTCGACGTTGGAGTCCACTGGGGATAGGGAGTTTTCCCAAAGAGCCCGTGAAAGCACGTATTTTATTTAAAAATAGGCTCCGTTCCTCCATTGACAGTTGGTGACTTCATTGGGTCATACTGAGGTCTGTCAAATGACATTCATGTCCCATTGGATGAAGTCTTTGAAGTCCAGCCCACTGACCGTAAAATCCCCTCTGACAGACGGGAGTTATATATATATATATATATACTGACCAAGTGTGATCCAGAATTAGTGTTTCTACTGAAATTATTCTGAAAGCATAAAAAATGCATTCATGCAGAGATACAGTTAGGTTAGTGCTAATGGGTGAACTGCTGCAACGTGACAGACAGGTGAACTTCTAACTTTAGACTATATCTCCATTAATCATTGCTTCTGTCACTGACCATCACTCATAGGTATTTAAAGACCATATCTAAATCATTTTGGAGTTTTCATAAACCAGACATAGATCTTTCTAAGCGTTCATAAATTTGCTCAGGATTATCATGAGCCGTATTAAGCCTGATAAAGATCGTTTTATCGAGTTAACCAGTTTTAGCTGTTCAGGACATACACACAAATCAATCTGACATCATCCTTAACTCATTCGAACGACTTCCTGAGCAGGTAGGAACCATTCTGAAGATTCCA